>NW_025421391.1:0-50105 GCF_011764305.1 Mustela putorius furo
CATCTTCCAATTCTAATGCTCAGTACTAGCCCACAAGGAACATCTACCAAGTTGTGTATTAAATTATGTGTTTTGCTGATGATAAAATTGAAAAAAAATTCATTTGGATCCTTTCAATTACTTTGTGTTTATTTTGTTTTAGTTATTATATAAAAGAAGCCAGAATTTAAAAAAAAACAAAAACTATATGCATATAGAAATAAAAGAAATATTGAAGTCTTACTAAAAATAATATATTTTCTTCATGAATTTTTTAGTAAAGGAAATAGTACAAATTTTCCAGTTTATAGATTACTTAGATTTTCATTATTTTCTCAGAAATAGAATTTATTGAACTAAACACATTGAAGTATATCTTAAAATTATTCAATAAAGTTATACTGAAAATAAGTATAATTATCTTATTTGAACAATACTCATTAATACTTCAAATATGATTTTTTTTCTTTTAGGAAATGAATTATATACCAATTAGCCACATTGTCTCTTCTGATTAAAATTTTCATCAATTAAACTATATGTAATTCATTTATAAGAAAGTTTTGTGGAACTGATAATATCCATTTGTCTGCACAATTGGATCTTCAAACGTCTTAAAAATAAGGCTATCTTGAGTAATCAAAAATACATTTTTAAGATTTCAGAACATTTGTTTTCAACTAGGAGAGGAAGGATAAAAATATCTTAAATATTTTATAAGTAATATTTACTTATTTATGATTTCATATTCATGAATACTCAAATTAATGAATATAATTGATTTCAGATTTGGGTTTTTGCTAACTATTGACCAATTGAGGAAATAGGGCATCCAAATTCACCAGTGCCTATTTGATGCATAAAAATTTCATAATAGTGTAATAAATAATAAGTTCAGAAACCTAGATATCATAAAACCAAATAATTTCATATGAAATACCAATACTGTTGACTGATAAGAAATTGAGGAAATTATATTTAAGTGAAAAGGCTTTAAAATATAGGTTATAGAAAAAAAAAAAGTATGGTATGATCTAGTTTATTTACATATACTCATTTGAATGTTTATAGAAAAATGTGCACCAAAATATTAACTGTAACCACTTCTGGTCACTAGAATTTTAGAATTTCAGTTACATTTCATATCTCTGAACAACAGCATATAGGGCTTCTCCTTTTCCTAGGACTCTTTTAAGCATGAAATGAACTTAGGACAGAGTTAGGGGTGGAAAAAAACAGTCCAAAATTTACCTTCATAGTTAAAGTTAAAATGAATTGGCAAATTCATGCCAATTTTTTTCTCATTTTTTTCTTCATTTATCTAAAGATCTTTTTTCCCAAGAAGAGAAAATAAATAACAGTATGACAGTGGGCCAAAATTGGCTATAGATAGTATCATGGAGACTTTAAGGAAGATATCAGTTTATTAAGATAACAGATCTGCCCATAGCAAGATATTGTTCAGTAGGTCAATTTTGTACTCTAGTTCCAGTAACTTGTTAAACATGCAGTGATGTGCTTTTAGCCAACATAGCCCAAGAAAGATTAAAACTGGAAATATTTGGTGACATTGGCACAGCTGTGTTAATTTCTTTACAATGGTTTTTGCTATTGTGAGATCTTAAGTAGGTCTGAAACAGAATGAGCATAGTATTGAGGCAAAGTAGTATATATCTTTTTTTTTTTTGCTTTTAAACTCTTTATTATACAAATTTATCTCTGTTTGATTAAGGCTCTCCAGCCACACCTGCTGAGGCTTTATCTTGTTCTTTCATTTGAACATGTCTCTTGTTTCCTTCATTTTGCTTGACACTCCCTACTGTTTGTTTTTTATTTTTTATTTTTTTATAAACATATATATTTTTATCCCCAGGGGTACAGGTCTGTGAATCACCAGGTTTACACACTTCACAGCACTCACCAAAGCACATACCCTCCAATGTCCATAACCCCACCCCTCTCCCAACCCCCTTCCCCAGCAACCCTCAGTTTGTTTTGTGAGATTAAGAGTCACTTATGGTTTGTAGGAGGGTTCCCTTTCTCCGCATCCTCGCCAGCATCTGTCATTTCCTGACTTGTTGATTTTAGCCATTCTGACTGGTGTGAGGTGATATCTCATTGTGGTTTTGATTTGTATTTCCCTGATGCCGAGTGATATGGAGCACTTTTTCATGTGTCTGTTGGCCATCTGGATGTCTTCTTTGCAGAAATGTCTGTTCATGTCCTCTGCCCATTTCTTGATTGGATTATTTGTTCTTTGGGTGTTGAGTTTGCTAAGTTCTTTATAGATTCTGGACACTAGTCCTTTATCTGATATGTCGTTTGCAAATATCTTCTCCCATTCTGTCAGTTGTCTTTGATTTTGTTAACTGTTTCCTTTGCTGTGCAAAAGCTTTTGATCTTGATGAAATCCCAATAGTTCATTTTTTTCCCTTGCTTCCCTTGCCTTTTGCGTTGTTCCTAGGAAGATGTTGCTGCGGCAGAGGTCGAAGAGGTTGCTGCCCGTGTTCTCCTCAAGGATTTTGATGGATTCCTTTCGTACATTGAGGTCCTTCATCCATTTTGAGTCTATTCCCAGCACCATTTATTGAAAAGGGCTGTCTTTTTTCCATTGGACATTCTTTCCTGCTTTGTCGAAGATTAGTTGACCATAGATTTGAGGGGTCTATTTCTGGGCTCTCTATTCTGTTCCATTGATCTATGTGTCTGTTTTTGTGCCAGTACCATGCTGTCTTGATGATGACAGCTTTGTAATAGAGCTTGAAGTCCGGAATTGTGATGCCACCAACGTTGGCTTTCTTTTTTCAATATCCCTTTGGCTATTCGAGGTCTTTTCTGGTTCCATATAAAATTTTAGAATTATTTGTTCCATTTCTTTGAAAAAGATGGATGGTACTTTGATAGGAATTGCATTAAATGTGTAGATTGCTTTAGGTAGCATAGACATTTTCACAATATTTATTCTTCCAATCCAGGAGCATGGAACATTTTTCCATTTCTTTGTGTCTTCCTCAATTTCTTTCATGAGTACTTTATAGTTTTCTGAGTATAGATTCTGTGTCTCTTTGGTTAGGTTTATTCCTAGGTATCTTATGGTTTTTTTGGATGCAATTGTAAATGGGATTGACTCCTTAATATCTCTTTCTTCTTGCTGCTGTTGGTGTAGAGAAAATGCAACTGATTTCTGTGCATTGATTTTATATCCTGACACTTTACTGAATTCCTGTATAAGTTCTAGCAGTTTTGGAGTGCAGTCTTTTGGGTTTTCCACATATAGTATCATATCATCTGCGAAGAGTGATAATTTGACTTCTTCTTTGCCGATTTGGATGCCTTTAATTTCCTTTTGTTGTCTGATTGCTGAGGCTAGGACCTCTAGTACGATGTTGAATAGCAGTGGGTGATAATGGACATCCCTGCCGTGTTCCTGACCTTAGCGGAAAAGCTTTCAGTTTTTCTCCATTGAGAATGATATTTGCGGTGGGTTTTTCATAGATGGCTTTGATGATATTGAGGTATGTGCCCTCTATCCCTACACTTTGAAGAGTTTTGATCAGGAAGGGATGTTGTACTTTGTCAAATGCTTTTTCAGCATCTATTGAGAGTATCATATGGTTCTTGTTCTTTCTTTTATTGATGTGTTGTATCACATTGACTGATTTGCGGATGTTGAACCAACCTTGCAGCCCTGGAATAAATCCCACTTGGTCGTGGTGAATAATCTTTTTAATGTACTGTTGAATCCTATTGGCTAGTATTTTGTTGAGTATTTTCGCATCTGTGTTCATCAAGGATATCGGTCTATAGCTCTCTTTTTTGGTGGGATCCTTGTCTGGTTTTGGGATCAAGGTGATGCTGGCCTCATAAAATGAGTTTGGAAGTTTTCCTTCCATTTCTATTTTTTGGAACAGTTTCAGGAGAATAGGAATTAGTTCTTCTTTAAATGTTTGGTAGAATTCCCCCGGGAAGCCGTCTGGCCCTGGGCTTTTGTTTTGTTTGGAGATTTTTAATGACTGTTTCAATCTCCTTACTGGTTATGGGTCTGTTCAGGCTTTCTATTTCTTCCTGGTTCAGTGTGTGGTAGTTTATATGTTTCTAGGAATGCATCCATTTCTTCCAGATTGTCAAATATTATTGCCGTAGAGTTGCTCATAGTATGTTCTTATAATAGTTTGTATTTTTCTTTGTGTGTTAGTTGTGATCTCTCCTCTTTCATTCATGATTTTATTTATTTGGGTCCTTTCTCTTTTCTTTTTGATAAGTCGGGCCAGGGGGTTTATCAATTTTATTAATTCTTTCAAAGAACCAGCTCCTAGTTTCGTTGATTTGTTCTATTGTTTTTTTGGTTTCTATTTCATTGATTTCTGCTCTGATCTTTATGATTTCTCTTCTCCTGCTGGGCTTAGGGTTTCTTTCTTGTTCTTTCTCCAGCTCCTTTAGGTGTAGGGTTAGGTTGTGTACCTGAGACCTTTCTTGTTTCTTGAGAAAGGCTTGTACCGCTATATATATTTTCCTCTCAGGACTGCCTTTTTGTGTGTCCCACAGATTTTTGAACCGTTGTGTTTTTCATTATCATTTGTTTCCATGATTTTTTTCAATTCTTCTTTAATTTCCCGGTTGACCCATTCATTCTTTAGAAGGATACTGTTTAGTCTCCATGTATTTTGGGTTCTTTCCAAACTTCCTTTTGTGGTTGAGTTCTAGCTTAGCTTTAGAGCATTGTGGTCTGAAAATATGCAGGGAATGATGATCCCAATCTTTTGATACCGGTTGAGTCCTGATTTAGGACCGAGGATGTGATCTATTCTGGAGAATGTTCCCATGTGCACTAGAGAAGAATGTGTATTCTGTTGCTTTGGGATGAAATATTCTGAATATATCTGTGATGTCCATCTGGGTCCAGTGTGTCATTTAAGGCCTTTATTTCCTTGCTGATCTTTTGCTTGGATGACCTGTCCATTTCAGTGAGGGGGAGTGTTAAAGTCCCCTACTATTATTGTATTATGTTGATGTGTTTCTTTGATTTTGTTATTAATTGGTTTATATAGTTGGCTGCTCCCACATTGGGGGGCATAGATATTTAAAATTGTTAAATCTTCTTGTTGGACAGACCCTTTGAGTATGATATAGTGTCCCTTCCTCATCTCTTATTATAGTCTTTGGCTTAAAAATCTAATTGATCTGATATAAGGATTGCCACTCCTGCTTTCTTCTGATGTCCATTAGCATGGTAAATTCTTTTCCACCCCCTCACTTTAAATCTGGAGGTGTCTTCGGGCTTTAAAAAATGTGTTTCTTGGAGGCAAACATATAGATGGGTTTTGTTTTTTTATCCATTCTGATACCCTGTGTCTTTTGACAGGGGCATTTAGCCCATTCACATTCAGGGTAAACTATTGAGAGATATGAATTTAGTGCCATTGTATTGCCTGTAAGGGTGACTGTTACTGTATATGGTCTCTGTTCCTTTCTGATCTACCACTTGTAGGCTCTCTCTTTGCTTAGAGGACCCCTTTCAAGATTTCCTGTAGAGCTGGTTTGGTATTTGCAAATTCTTTCAGTTGTTGTTTGTCCTGGAAGCTTTTAATCTCTCCTTCTATTTTCAATGATAGCCTAGCTGGATATAGTATTCTTGGCTGCATGTTTTTCTCGTTTAGTGCTCTGAAAATATCATGCCAGCTCTTTCTGGCCTGCCAGGTCTCTGTGGATAAGTCAGCTGCCAATCTAATATTTTTACCATTGTATGTTACAGACTTCTTTTCCCGGGCTGCTTTCAGGATTTTCTCTTTGTCATTGAGACTTGTAAATTTTACTATTAGGTGACGGGGGGTTTTTTGTGGGCCTATTCTTATTGATTTTGAGGGGCATTCTCTGAACCTCCTGAATTTTGATGCTCGTTCCCTTGCCATATTGGGGGAAATTCTCCCCAATAATTCTCTCCAGTATACCTTCTGCTCCCCTCTCTTTCTTCTTTCTTCTGGAATCCCAAATTATTCTAATGTTGTTTCGTCTTATGGTGTCACTTATCTCTCGAATTCTCCCCTCGTGGTCCAGTAGCTGTTTGTCCCTCTTTTGCTCAGCTTCTTTATTCTCTGTCATTTGGTCTTCTATATCACTAATTCTTTCTTCTGCCTCATTTATCTAGCAGTGAGAGCCTCCATTTTTGATTGCACCTCATTAATAGCTTTTTTTTTGATTTCACTTGGTTAGATTTTAGTTCTTTTATTTCTCCAGAAAGGGCTTTTATATCTCTCGAGAGGGTTTCTCTAATATCTTCCATGCCCTTTTTCGAGCCCGGCTAGAACCTTGAGAATTGTCATTCTGAACTCTAGATCTGACATATTACCGATGTCTGTATTGATTAGGTCCCTAGCCTTCGGTACTGCCTCTTGTTCTTTTTTTGTAGTGAATTTTTACGTCTTGTCATTTTGTCCAGATAAGAGTATATGAAGGGGCAAGTAAAATACTAAAAGGGTGGCAACAACCCCAGGAAAAATATGCTTTAACCAAATTAGAAGAGATCCAAAATCGTGTGAGGGAGAAGGAAGATAAATATTAAAAGAGGTTCATTTAAAAAAAAAAAAAAAAGAAAAAAAGAGAAAAAGAAAAAAAAAAAAAAAAAAAAGAAAGAATATTTTTAAAAAAAAAACCTAAGAAAAATGTAAATATATAAGAAATAATATATATATATATTAGATAAACTAATTAAAAATGTTTTAAAAAGAAAAGGTACAGTTAAAAAAATTTAGCAGACGAGTCGCGAAAAAAAAAAAAATGAAAAAAAAAAATTAAATAACTGCGAGACTAAAAAAATCACAGGAAAAAAGCCATGAGTTCCGTTCTTTGCTTTCTCCTCCTCTGCAATTCTGTTGCTCTCCTTGGTATGAAACCGCACCTCCTTGGTAGGTGAACTTGGTCTCTGGCTGGATTTCTTGGTGATCTTTTGGGGGAGGGCACTGTTGTAGTGATTCTCAAGTGGTCTTTGCCCTGGGTGCAATTGCACACCCTTACCAGTGGCTGGGCTGAGTAATGCACTCAGGTTTGCTTTCGGAAGCTTTTTGTTCCCTGAGCACTTTCTGTAGAGTTCCAGAGGATGGGAATGAAAAATGGCAGCCTCCCCGACTCTGGCCCGGAGGAGCGAGAGAGCCTGGGGCCCCACTCCTCAGTGCGCCTTCAGAGAACAGCACCCAATTACTCCCATCTCCCTGCCCTCCAGCCGCGCTCCAAGCTCACCGAGCCTGCGACCAGTTCAAGGTAACCCAGAGTTGTGAGCTCACTCCTTGGATCTGTGTCTAGCCTTTTCCCCTATCTAATACCTGTATGCTCTGCAACACTCAGCCACCCCCAATTCTTCTGTGATTTCTGTGGGACCTGAGGCCACGCTGACCCTGACCTGGGATTCACCCCGGTTTAGCCTCTGGAGCAATATCCTTCAGCAGAACAGACTTTTAAAAGTTCTGATTTTGTGCTCCATTGCTCTGCGCTTTGCCGGGAGCCGGCCCCTCCCCTCAGGGTCTATCTTCTCGTGGCTTTGGATTCACTTTCTCCGCCAGTCCTACCTTTGAAAAAGTGTGTTGATTTTCTGTTTCTAGAATTGCTGTTCTTCTCTTCATCTGCTGTCGATTTGTAGGTGTTTGCAATCTTTGATAAGCTATATAGCTGAGACTCCTCCTACCTGATGTAGTCTCAGCCTGCTACTTCCTTCTCTGCCATCTTGACTCCTCCCCTATACCCCTTTTTTTTAAATGTCTAAAAATGAGACAGTCTCCAAATAATACCATCAGTTCTGCCATTTTTTTCAAAACTCTTAGTTTGTGTGAAAGGTCAGGGGACAAAGGCAACCTTATGCACAGAAACCTCTCTCACACTCAGATGGGTAATGATAGAGGTTTCTAGATTTTTGACTTTCAGACCTTTTGCTTTGTGCTCCCTTGCAACATCCTAGCAAAAAAGAAAATCATGAGAGTTAAGACTTACCTTGCTTATATAGCAAACTGGATTTGATTAATCTGTTCTTATTGAGCTTTCCCCAAATCTCGTAATAAGCAGGAATGCTTTTATTTTTAAAAATGGGAAACTGGTTTTCAGGGTAATTTGGTAATAAGCAGGAACATGATTTATTGTCATGAAATGGGATTTGAATTTCCACATTTTTGAACCCTAATTTAAAATGGGAATAATTGTTAGTGAATACAGGATCTGTCACTTAGTTGAAATTCTGTAACTGTTAAATGATGAATCTAGTTAAAGAACAAAATCAATAAACCTAAGTAAAATAAACTAACAAATAAAAAGAAGACAGATAAAAGCTTGTCCAGTGGATGAATACAGCACTATAAGCTAAAATAAATAGTAATAAAATAAATAAAATAAAATAAATAACAAAACCACAAAAAAACTAATAGATAGTAAAATAGTTTGTTCCTGTCCCTGTCAGCTAGCCTGCGCCCGGGTAACACTCTGGGCATATAATTTTAAAGTGAGTTAGAGAAAAAGGTCAAGAAACCAGTCATTCTTTTCTAAAAAAACATTTTCTTATTTGGGTTTACTTGACACAATCCTTATTACATTAGTTTCAGGTGTATAGCATAGTGATTGTCATCATCTCTGTATGTTATGCTGCTGTGATTACCACAAGTGTAGCCACCACCTGTAACCATACAATGCTGTTACAATATCATTGACCTTATTCCCTATACTGTATATTTTATCCCCCATGACTTATTCATTCCATAAATGGAAGGCCATGCCCCTCTTTCCCCTTCACCCATTTTGCTCATCTCCTCACCCTCTTCCCTCTGGCAACCATCTGTTCTCTGTTTATGGGTCTAATTCTGCTCTTTGTGTATTTATTTCTTTTGGTTCTGTACATATGAATGAAATCATGTGGTAATTCTTAATTTCACAATTTTAAATTTATTCATCTTATCTCTTTCCTCAGGGTTCACTACATTTGAGAAGTCTATATCTTTCATCTAGTTGCAAAAGTCAAAAGTTAACAAACACTTTCCTCTACCTTACATTTTACTTTACAAAAGATAAACTTGGAAATTTAACTTCTAATTCCCCTCAGATCCACTGATTGTCTTCATTACTAACTCTGAAATTCTTGCCTGGGTACCAAACTTCTGTCTCCTGGATCATTACAATAGATGACCAACTGTTCACATACTTTCCCAATTCCTCTGATCTGTTATTCACACGGGTGACCCAGACTAACCTTTCTTTTAAAATGTAAATCTTATAATTTTTAATCTATGCTTAAAATCCTTCAATAGACCTCAATTTTATCTTGTAATAAAAAATTACAACTGTTTTAAATGGCCTCTCCCTTTTAGATTTGTCTCTCTCCACTCTCTTTGGTTCTGTTACACTGGCCTTCTGTCATTTTTTAAAATAAGATGTATCTCCTAATATCTTTGCATATGTATATATTACTATTAATAGCTTTAAAATTCAATTAAAAATTGATAAAAATGACAAATGCAAAGATTTCAAATTAAAGGAAGGCTTGAAATGATTAATATACTTATGAAAAGATTCTCAACCCTGATAAATCAAAATAAAAAACAATACCATTTTTAAATGATAAGATGGACAATCTCAAAAGTGACAGTATTCAAAATAGGCTATCCTGTGAAAAGGGTGGGATTTCCCTTACATTGTTGAAAAACCTCATTAGTAGTTTCTTTTTTGAAGGAAGATTTCTGGGTATTTAAAGCCCATACTCATGTACAACTTGATATAGCCAATATCCCACAGGGATCACAGTATATATACATAAAGTATCTACTTTATCATATATTTCATATTATATTAGCTCAAAAATTAGAAGTGAATTAAAAGCTAAATAAAACAATGAATTAAGGGGTTAAATAACTACAATAAAAAATTAGCATATTTCTACTACTTTATCAGGGTAGATGTACTTGAGGAACAGATAGTGGATGGGCACAGAGAGGAGATTTTTTTTAATTTTCCATTTTTTTGACCACATTTCTCATTTTGCACACTCTAATATAATTCCTCTTGAAGGTACAAATGAATCCCTTAATCAATTTTCCAAACACAAGCCACCTCAGACATGCTCTAAGCCAAATGAATGTGTAGCCACCTGAACGTGCTATTCCTTTATGAATGGTCCCCCTCCAATTCCTAATTTCTCTTTAGGAATATACTTGTATTTTCAGAGTGCATACATAGCTAATACATTTGAGCCTTATGTTTTTATTTTAATTATTGACCAAATTTACTTGCAATTAAACAGTATACTTGTTTTGATCTCTTTGGGTTCTTAAAATAAATTATTCTTATGTGTAATAAAGCAGAAGTGGTTTAATTGAAGTTATTGTTAAATGCATTAAAAAAAGATCAGTCAGGACAGTTAAACAGAACTTTAGATGCATTTCCTTACTGTGTAATCACATCCACCAAGAAGTTATAGAGTGTGAAATTGCAGAAGAAAAAGGTGTGTGAAAACTGGTGTATAGGTTTAAGTCATTTTTGAAGCACAATCAATATGTGACAGTATTTTTAGTTAGATAATTCAAGAGTTTGGGTAAAATTAAACAGAGTCACATATCCAACATTATCTCAACATTAATATAAAAATTGAAATGTACTAAGTTGTAAGCAGGCAGACCTAAAATATGGTCTCTTCTTGTAAGGATTTATACCTACCACTCTGTCTCTTTCAGTGTGCTTCTCAGTTCTTTGACCTTTTTATTACAATCACAAGTACTTGCCTACTCCCCAGAATAATTATGCTGCCCTAATGCAGATCTCTGAAAATCTCTTTAAATGAGACATCATTCATTCTGTTGTTCTTGTCCCTAACATTGGAATAATCTTTGCTTCTTCTCTTGGGCCAGTCACCTCTTATCTATCAGGGGAGCCTGATGATTATTCTGTCCAAAGTGTTACCACCATTTATTACTTTCTTTGGGTACCATTTTGTGCATGCTTCTATCATCTGTTATCGGAATTACTCCAATTATCTCTTAACTGGTCTTGGTTTCATCTTGTCCTCTGTAGATCATTGTCAATAACAATTGTATTTCACTTTAAATATAAGGCAAGTTAGAATGTATTGATTTTCTGTTCAAAATACACCTAATTTTGAGGGAAAAAAAGGTTCATATAGGTATAATGGGACTCCAGCTGAAAAGATCATCAAATATAATTCTGGGATCACTGTCTTCTTTTCTTCTTGCTCTAATCTACAGTGTCATTGATTGGAGGAGCACATGGATTATTTTTTAAGCAATACATTGCTACAAAGCCTTCACTAATATTTTAGCTTTACATTGAGATCTACCTACCCTGACCCTCCTATGTAAAATTACAAACCACTGAGATTCTTCCATTTCATCTTCCCTGATTTATTTGTCTCCCTTATACTTGCCAACTTCTGATACATTTAACTGTGACAAATTATGTTTTCCAAAGGGGCATGGTATTATTTCCCATCCCATATACTAATCTTCAGCAGGAACTTGGTGGATCCTAATTGCCTGTCTCTTGAATTTGAGCTGCCAGATAAGTCACCTCTCGATGTATAAGTGCAGAAGTCATGCTCTGGTATTTCCATGGCTATGTCATAAGGAATCTTGTCACTTTCACTGAGTTCTTTTAGAATGTTTTTTCTTGGGTCTCTCCATTTTTGAATTTAACCTCCATGCTGAGTGACATTAGTCACATGGAGTGGTCAAAAATGTATGTGCACCAGTCCACAACTCCACCTCAGCTGATGGTTAACATTTGCTGAATGAACCCTCTTGGATATTCAGCTTAGTTAAACTTTCTCATAACTTCTGCAGAGTCAGCAGACAAGAGACTACAGCTTCATGAGGAATTCCAAGGAAGAACTGTCCATCTGAACCAAGAACAACCCACAAAAGGCTAAGGGATTTAAAAAAATATATATATTTATATATATACATATATATATATATATATACACAAGACCCAAGAGCATAGACTTGGGTCTTGTATTTATCCACTCGACAGAGTGTCATGTGTCATGTTGTATTTTGGTTGGAGCATTTAGTCCATTTACATTCAAAGCAATTATTGATATATATGTATTTATTGCCATTTTGTTACTTATTTTAGGCTGTTTCTTTTTTTTTTTTTTTTCTGATCTTTTCTTCTCTTGCTCTCTTTTATGCTTTGTTGGCTTTCTTTGGCAATATACTTGGAACTCTTTCTCTTTATTCTATGCGTATCTCCCCCATTGGTTTCTTCCCTGCAATTCACAATCTCCAAAAATGTCCCTACTCAGTTCAAGTAAGCATCCTCCCTCCTAACTAGTTATTGGTGACTTTTTCCCCCTTGGCATTACCAATACTGGTTAACTACTTTCAAATTTTATCTTGTCAGACACAGAAAAACAACCACTTTCTGAAAGGTAGGACCTGGCGGAGAAGTGAATCCAAAGCGACGGGAAGATAGACCCCGGGGGGAGGGGCCGGCTCCCGGCAAGCGGCGGAGAGCAACCGCGCACAAAATCAGGACTTTTTAAAAGTCTGTTCCGCTGAGGGACATCGCTCCAGAGGCTAAACCGGGGCGAAGCCCACGCGGGGTCAGCGTGGCCTCAGGTCCCGCAGGGTCACAGAAGGATCGGGGGTGTCTGAGTGTCGCAGAGCTTGCGGGTATTGGAACGGGAAAGCCGGCTACAGAGACGAGCCGACAGTAAGCTCGCAGCTCCGTGTTACCTTGAAACCGGTCGCAGGCTCGGTGAGCTCGGAGCGCGGCCGGAGGTCAGGCAGACGGGAGTAACTGGGCGCTGTTCTCTGAGGGCGCACTGAGGAGTGGGGCCTGGGCTCTCGGCTCCTCCGGGCCGGAGACCAGGAGGCCGCCATTTGTATTCCCGTCCTCTGGAACTCTACGGAAAGCGCTCAGGGAACAAAAGCTCCTGAAAGCAAACCCGAGCGGATTACTCACCCCGGCCCCGGGTAAGGGCGGTGTAATTCCGCCTGGGGCAAAGACACTTGAGAATCACTACAACAGGCCCCTCCCCCAGAAGATCAACAAGAAATCCAGCCGAGACCAAGTTCACCTACCAAGGAGTGAGTGCGGTTTCAATACCAAGGAGAGCAGCAGAATTCCAGAGGAGGAGAAAGCCAAGCACGGAACTCATGGCTTTTTTCCTGTGATTTTTTTTAGTCTTGCAGTTAATTTAATTTTTTTTTTTTTTTTTTTTTTTTTTTTCTCGCCTTCGGGTAAATTTTTTTTTTAACTGTTACCTTTTTCTTTTTTAACGATTTTTTACTAGTTTATCTAATATATATATATATATATTTTTACATTTTTCTTAGGTGTTTTTTTTCTTTTTAAAAAATTCTTTTTTTTTTTTTTTTTTTTTTTTTTTTTTTTTTTTTTTTTTTTTTTTTTTTTTTTTTCTTTCTTCCTTTTTGAACCTCTTTTTATCCCCTTTCTCCCCACTCACGATTTTGGATCTCTTCTAATTTGGTTAAAGCATATTTTTCCTGGGGTTGTTGCCACCCTTTTAGTATTTTACTTGCCCCTTCATTTACTCTTATCTGGACAAAATGACAAGACGTAAAAATTCAACACACAAAAAAAAAGAACAAGAGGCAGTACCGAAGGCTAGGGACCTAATCAATACAGACATCGGTAATATGTCAGATCTAGAGTTCAGAATGACAATTCTCAAGGTTCTAGCGGGCTCGAAAAAGGCATGGAAGATATTAGAGAAAACCCTCTCGAGAGATATAAAAGCCCTTTCTGGAGAAATAAAAGAACTAAAATCTAACCAAGGTGAAATCAAAAAAGCTATTAATGAGGTGCAATCAAAAATGGAGGCTCTCACTGCTAGGATAAATGAGGCAGAAGAAAGAATTAGTGATATAGAAGACCAAATGACAGAGAGAATAAAGAAGCTGAGCAAAAGAGGGACAAACAGCTACTGGACCACGAGGGGAGAATTCGAGAGATAAGTGACACCATAAGACGAAACAACATTAGAATAATTGGGATTCCAGAAGAAGAAGAAAGTGAGAGGGGAGCAGAAGGTATACTGGAGAGAATTATTGGGGGAGAATTTCCCCAATATGGCAAAGGGAACGAGCATCAAAATTCAGGAGGTTCAGAGAATGCCCCTCAAAATCAATAAGAATAGGCCCACACCCCGTCACCTAATAGTAAAATTTACAAGTCTCAATGACAAAGAGAAAAATCCTGAAAGCAGCCCGGGAAAAGAAGTCTGTAACATACAATGGTAAAAATATTAGATTGGCAGCTGACTTATCCACAGAGACCTGGCAGGCCAGAAAGAGCTGGCATGATATTTTCAGAGCACTAAACGAGAAAAACATGCAGCCAAGAATACTATATCCAGCTAGGCTATCATTGAAAATAGAAGGAGAGATTAAAAGCTTCCAGGACAAACAACAACTGAAAGAATTTGCAAATACCAAACCAGCTCTACAGGAAATATTGAAAGGGGTCCTCTAAGCAAAGAGAGAGCCTACAAGTGGTAGATCAGAAAGGAACAGAGACCATACAGTAACAGTCACCTTACAGGCAATACAATGGCACTAAATTCATATCTCTCAATAGTTACCCTGAATGTGAATGGGCTAAATGCCCCTGTCAAAAGACACAGGGTATCAGAATGGGATAAAAAAACAAAACCCATCTATATGTTGCCTCCAAGAAACACATTTTAAGCCCGAAGACACCTCCAGATTTAAAGTGAGGGGGTGGAAAAGAATTTACCATGCTAATGGACATCAGAAGAAAGCAGGAGTGGCAATCCTTATATCAGATCAATTAGATTTTAAGCCAAAGACTATAATAAGAGATGAGGAAGGACACTATATCATACTCAAAGGGTCTGTCCAACAAGAAGATTTAACAATTTTAAATATCTATGCCCCCAATGTGGGAGCAGCCAACTATATAAACCAATTAATAACAAAATCAAAGAAACACATCAACAATAATACAATGATAGTAGGGGACTTTAACACTCCCCTCACTGAAATGGACAGGTCATCCAAGCAAAAGATCAGCAAGGAAATAAAGGCCTTAAATGACACACTGGACCAGATGGACATCACAGATATATTCAGAATATTTCATCCCAAAGCAACAGAATACACATTCTTCTCTAGTGCACATGGAACATTCTCCAGAATAGATCACATCCTCGGTCCTAAATCAGGACTCAACCGGTATCAAAAGATTGGGATCATTCCCTGCATATTTTCAGACCACAATGCTCTAAAGCTAGAACTCAACCACAAAAGGAAGTTTGGAAAGAACCCAAATACATGGAGACTAAACAGTATCCTTCTAAAGAATGAATGGGTCAACCGGGAAATTAAAGAAGAATGAAAAAAAATCATGGAAACAAATGATAATGAAAATACAACGGTTCAAAATCTGTGGGACACAACAAAGGCAGTCCTGAGAGGAAAATATATAGCGGTACAAGCCTTTCTCAAGAAACAAGAAAGGTCTCAGGTACACAACCTAACCCTACACCTAAAGGAGCTGGAGAAAGAAAAGAACAAGAAAAGAAACCCTAAGCCCAGCAGGAGAAGAGAAATCATAAAGATCAGAGCAGAAATCAATGAAATAGAGAAATAGTAACCAAAAAAAAAAACAATAGAACAAATCAACGAAACTAGGAGCTGGTTCTTTGAAAGAATTAATAAAATTGATAAACCCCTGGCCCGACTTATCAAAAAGAAAAGAGAAAGGACCCAAATAAATAAAATCATGAATGAAGAGAGGAGAGATCACAACTAACACCAAAGAAATACAAACTATTATAAGAACATACTATGAGCAACTCTACGGCAATAAATTTGACAATCTGGAAGAAATGGATGCATTCCTAGAAAACATATAAACTACCACAACTGAACCAGGAAGAAATAGAAAGCCCTGAACAGACCCATAACCAGTAAGGAGATTGAAACAGTCATTAAAAATCTCCAAACAAACAAAAGCCCAGGGCCAGACGGCTTCCCGGGGGAATTCTACCAAACATTTAAAGAAGAACTAATTCCTATTCTCCTGAAACTGTTCCAAAAAATAGAAATGGAAGGAAAACTTCCAAACTCATTTTATGAGGCCAGCATCACCTTGATCCCAAAACCAGACAAGGATCCCACCAAAAAAGAGAGCTATAGACCGATATCCTTGATGAACACAGATGCGAAAATACTCAACAAAATACTAGCCAATAGGATTCAACAGTACATTAAAAAGATTATTCACCACGACCAAGTGGGATTTATTCCAGGGCTGCAAGGTTGGTTCAACATCCGCAAATCAGTCAATGTGATACAACACATCAATAAAAGAAAGAACAAGAACCATATGATACTCTCAATAGATGCTGAAAAAGCATTTGACAAAGTACAACATCCCTTCCTGATCAAAACTCTTCAAAGTGTAGGGATAGAGGGCACATACCTCAATATCATCAAAGCCATCTATGAAAAACCCACCGCAAATATCATTCTCAATGGAGAAAAACTGAAAGCTTTTCCGCTAAGGTCAGGAACACGGCAGGGATGTCCATTATCACCACTGCTATTCAACATCGTACTAGAGGTCCTAGCCTCAGCAATCAGACAACAAAAGGAAATTAAAGGCATCCAAATCGGCAAAGAAGAAGTCAAATTATCACTCTTCGCAGATGATATGATACTATATGTGGAAAACCCAAAAGACTCCACTCCAAAACTGCTAGAACTTATACAGGAATTCAGTAAAGTGTCAGGATATAAAATCAATGCACAGAAATCAGTTGCATTTCTCTACACCAACAGCAAGACAGAAGAAAGAGATATTAAGGAGTCAATCCCATTTACAATTGCATCCAAAACCATAAGATACCTAGGAATAAACCTAACCAAAGAGACACAGAATCTATACTCAGAAAAAACTATAAAGTACTCATGAAAGAAATTGAGGAAGACACAAAGAAATGGAAAAATGTTCCATGCTCCTGGATTGGAAGAATAAATATTGTGAAAATGTCTATGCTACCTAAAGCAATCTACACATTTAATGCAATTCCTATCAAAGTACCATCCATCTTTTTCAAAGAAATGGAACAAATAATTCTAAAATTTATATGGAACCAGAAAAGACCTCGAATAGCCAAAGGGATATTGAAAAAGAAAGCCAACGTTGGTGGCATCACAATTCCGGACTTCAAGCTCTATTACAAAGCTGTCATCATCAAGACAGCATGGTACTGGCACAAAAACAGACACATAGATCAATGGAACAGAATAGAGAGCCCAGAAATAGACCCTCAAATCTATGGTCAACTAATCTTCGACAAAGCAGGAAAGAATGTCCAATGAAAAAAAAAAGACAGCCTTTTCAATAAATGGGTGCTGGGAAAATTGGACAGCCACATGCAGAAAAATGAAATTGGACCATTTCCTTACACCACACACAAAAATAGACTCAAAATGGATGAAGGACCTCAATGTACGAAAGGAATCCATCAAAATCCTTGAGGAGAACACGGGCAGCAACCTCTTCGACCTCTGCCGCAGCAACATCTTCCTAGGAACAACGCAAAAGGCAAGGGAAGCAAGGGAAAAAATAACTACTACTGGGATTTCATCAAGATCAAAAGCTTTTGCACAGCAAAGGAAACAGTTAACAAAATCAAAAGACAACTGACAGAATGGGAGAAGATATTTGCAAACGACATATCAGATAAAGGACTAGTGTCCAGAATCTATAAAGAACTTAGCAAACTCAACACCCAAAGAACAAATAATCCAATCAAGAAATGGGCAGAAGACATGAACAGACATTTCTGCAAAGAAGACATCCAGATGGCCAACAGACACATGAAAAAGTGCTCCATATCACTCGGCATCAGGGAAATACAAATCAAAACCACAATGAGATATCACCTCACACCAGTCAGAATGGCTAAAATCAACAAGTCAGGAAATGACAGATGCTGGCGAGGATGCGGAGAAAGGGGAACCCTCCTACACTGTTGGTGGGAATGCAAGCTGGTGCAGCCACTCTGGAAAACAGCATGGAGGTTCCTCAAAATGTTGAAAATAGAACTGCCCTATGACCCAGCAAATGCACTATTGGGTATTTACCCTAAAGATACAAATGTAGTGGTCCAAAGGGACACATGCACCCGAATGTTTTTATAGCAGCAATGTCCACAATAGCCAAACTATGGAAAGAACCTAGATGTCCATCAACAGATGAATGGATCAAGAAGATGTGGTATATATACACAATGGAATACTATGCAGCCATCAAAAGAAATGAAATCTTGCCATTTGCAACAACATGGATGGAACTAGAGCGTATCATGCTTAGCGAAATAAGTCAAGCAGAGAAAGACAACTATCATATGATCTCCCTGATATGAGGAAGTGGTGATGCAACATGGAGGCTTAAGTGGGTAGAAGAAGAATAAATGAAACAAGATGGGATTGGGAGGGAGACAAACCATAAGTGACTCTTGATCTCACAAAACAAACTGAGGGTTGAGTGCTGTGAAGTGTGTAAGCCTGGTGATTCACAGACCTGTACCCCAGGGGATAAAAATATATGTTTATAAAAAATAAAAAATTAAAAAAAAAAAAAAAATAAAGCACCATCACTGCTTACATTCAATCTCCAATTATTCCTTCTATTCCAGACTTCTATCACACAGTCTCCAAACAGGAATAAAATTAAATCTCTCAGTGACATGCTCCTCCATCATATACCTTCAAAGCCTTCTCAAAAATATTTAGACAAAAACATGAAAAGCTTACTTACCTTACAGAGTTCTTCAAGGTACTATACCTGACTTCTTCAGTATGTTTCCTGTCAATACTGTTTTGGCTCACTGTATTCTAGCTAAAATAGTTACTATGTGTTTTTGACCAAATATTGAGCATGTCCCTATCCAGGATTTTAGATTATGCCTGGAATCTGCTATTTTCCATAATTTTCATAATCTACTTCTTCAAATTATACATAAACCCGAAGATTACCTCTTTAAAGAAACCTTCCCTAACTACAGTATCCAAATGCCTTGCTTTACCCCAGGTGTCAGCAAACATTTTCTTAACAGGACAGATAGCAATATGTTAATCTCTAATGGTCATATCTATCACAACTACTTAAATTTAATCATTGGGATGAAAACAGCCATAGGCAATATGCAAATAAATGAGTGTGTCTGTGTTACAATAAAATAGGCGGCTAGCTGTTGGATTGTAGCTGGCTGACACCTTTTTTGCATCATTGGCATACTTCATTGTTTTCCCACAATTTGTCTACCTAACCTTGCATTACATGTTTATCTTGTTTTGGTTTATTGCATGCCTTTCTGTTGAATATAAGCCCCTGAGGGAGAGTGATTTCTCAGTTTTGTTAATTGCTCTGTCATAACATGTAAAACAAAGCCTCAAACATTATGAAGCTTCAATAAATACTGGCTGAATGAACAAATGTATACATGAAAGAATTGACTGAATATTTAATCCAAATGTGAAGAAATACTAAGAACGTACTGTCTTTACGTTATCTTAGACACTACTGTTTTTTAACAATCACTCTCCATCAATCTTAAGGAAGCTGCTAGTTTTAAGAAGTTGTTACTTCTTTTTTTTTTTTTTTTTTTTTTTAGTCCACATTCTGGATACTCCAACTATTCCATCTGTTGAAATGATAATCTGTTTCTTCATTGGTACAACAGTTGATTTCTGTATATAAGTAATGCTCTCTCTTTGGTTACTTTACCACAGTAAAAATTAAGGCCCTTTCTCAGGCACTATAAAGCTAAAAGAAAGATATGCTAAATTATCAAGTTATGTATTTTGAATGGTTGATATGAGAATAGCTCATTTTAAAACAATTGTGACTAAAAGTAAATGTCATATTTTATAAAATGTGCTCCCATTATGTTTTGGTGAATGAGGCCCAATTGTTTTATGTTGCTTTCTCAATAAATATCTTTGTTTCTCTTTGATACATAGATTATTTACTAATCTCTTGGAGTTCTGGCTTTCTGCCTTCAGAGGGCTATTCTGCCTATGAAACAGATAAAACAGATAAAATAGAATCTTAACTATGAAGGGGTGAAAAAAAGAAATGTCTTTGTGTTGTTTGGGGTGCTAGGTTGCAGGAAATTTTAAGCAATCTGGGTGGGCGTCTGCTGGAGAAGACTAATAAAGTGTAGTGAATGCACAGTGTAGTGAATGAACGTAATAGCACTACAGTTTGAAATGAAGGAAGACATCAGCTCCAGGAATTATTCATTTAACATAATTAAAACTTTATATCCATTGAATGACAATTCCCTTTTCCCAGCCCACCCCCTCACCCCTGGTAACCACTACTGTATTCTCTGTTTCTATGACTTTAAGTGTTTTAGATACCTCATATAAGTGCGATCAGAAAGTATTTGTCATTCCGTGACTGGATTATTTCACTTGTATCTTCAAAGTTTATTTATGATGTCACAAATGGCAGGATTTCATTCTTTTTTAAGGTTTTATAGTATTTCATTGTAAGCATATACCACACTTTTTTTTATCCATTCATCCGTTAAAGGACATTGAGTTTGTTTTCATGTCTTTGTTATTACAGATAATGCTGCAATGAACTTGGATATTCAGATATTCTTCAATATCCTGATTTCAGCTTTTTTGGATATAAATCCAGATTGATGGATCATATATTAGTTCTATCTTGTTTATTTTTTGATGAAACTGCATATTATTTTCATACCTTTTGTACAACTATTACATTCCCATCAACAGTGAATAAGGTTCCCATTTTCTACAGTAAATTGCAAACACTTTTTAATAATTTTTTAAAATAATAGTCATCCTAATAGATGTGAAGTAACAAAATGATATTATGAAATTCAAAATTTATTAAGAGGGTAGATCACATATTAAGGAGGTAGGTCACCTGATGATAGTTAGCAATTCATAATATTATTCTTGTAATAAATACAATTAAAATGATTGGCTTATATTCAGTGCCTTCTCCTCAGACTACTAAAATTTGAATGTGATGAAGTTCTAGAACCTAGGTGAGGTTTGGTGGGCTAAGGTCCGGAGCCAATGACCAAGAAAGAATTCTTGAGACATCTTTGGTGCAAAATGGTGGTTTATTAAAGCACGGGGACAGGACCCGTGGGCAGGAAGAGCTGCTGCCCCGGGTTGTGAGGGATGGCAGGTTATGTACCGAGGCTGGGGGAAGGTGAGGGGAAGAGAGGTTTCAATGGAGTTTTCATATGCTAAAGAGGGCCTACAAGGTGCCAGGATGTTCCAGGCCTGCCAGAGGCCTTGCCCTTGCTGTTATCTTTAGCCCAGCCATTAACATTAAGATAGTTGGGAGACTTTTTGGTGGGGTGTCACAATCCTGCTATCAATCGTCTTTGTTAGTGAGATTTAGGACATTTGTAAGCCAAGGGAGACTCCTGTCTAGCAGGATTGTGAGCTCTGCAAGTTAACTATTTGCTTATTGTTCATGGCAGTCAGGGCTGCCTGAGGGATGCTACACTTATGGAGGGGAAAGGGTGAAGAGGGGGTGCAAAGCGCCAGCTTTTGCTTTGTCCTCAGCCAGCCTCCTGCTCCCTCATCAAATGGACTTATTTTCTTTTCTTGTGATGATCATATGCTACCCTAATCAACAAAAGATACAGTGATGCTTATAGTGTGTTGTGCTTAGTGGCCTAGATTTTAAATGATCACCACCAGTGCAGACAATGACACTGTTGAAAATTAATTTAGTAACAATATAGAAGATATGTACATATAAGTTTGCAGATTTCATAAGAACCAAAGATAAAAACTTTTTTATTTAAAAATGAGATATATATTTGTTTTTATATATAAATTAAGGACAGTGTTGCTCACTGCCTTTTTTTATTGAATTACATTTTTGATGTTTTCACCTTACTTTGAAAAGTGCACACTGATAATACAAAAATAAATTCAATATAATATAATAAACATTTTATTTTTGTCACATGATTAAAAGCATGAAATGTACAAGTCATAAAATTGTAGCTATTAAAAATAAGAGAAACTTTGCATTTGATTTCTTCTTGCCACATACATGTACATGTGCAAACAGTATGCTGGACATTAGGCATGTGGAGTGGGGGAGAAATGAGCAAGATAAACTTGATCCCTATCTTCACAGAAGCGATAAAGTAATGGGAAATCCACAAATTTAATACTTAAATACAAAATAATAGTTTATAAAATAAACTTTGGGTCACAGGGTAGTGAAATTTAAACTTCTTTGAGAACATGGTGCTTAAAGCGAAATCTAAAGACTCAGCAGATTTAACTGAACAAAGGTGGTGGGAGAAGTGAGTATCTGACATGGGCAGTGGAACTATGTGTGCAATTGCCTGTCACAGAGAAATGAAAGGAAGAAAGATCTAGTGTAGCTAGAACATGAGAAGTTAGAGTATTTTACCCAAATACTGTATTTGGGAACTACTGCCAACAGTAGTTCCAAAGGTAAGAAAGAATCTACATGAGGTGTCTCTTTGGACTTTTTAGCTCGAAAAAGAGGATAGCCAGTGATATGTTTTGAAACAAGAGAGTAATATAATTTTAGCTTACAAATATTTGTCTGAGTTCAGTGGGGAGAATGTGCTTGAGGGTCGAGTGGATGTAGAAAGTCAAATTACTGAGTTACTGCATTTGTGCAAGTGAGACATGATGGCAATTTAGACTATAAAGAGGCACTTAAAGTACATCTAAGGAGAATACAGAAACACTTGAAGCAATAGTAGAAATTGATTAGCGACATGCACTTTGGAGACAGAGAAATTAGAGTTTAAATTTGGATTTTATCACTTATTAAGTATGTATGCTTCAACAAGTTTTTGGCTAAAATTTAAATTATTAGTTTCTAGATTAATATTAGTAATAATAATATTTACATCATAGGGTTATTTTGTGAATTAAGTTAGTCAACGTTTGCAAAGTATTTTGTCTGTGGGAAGCATGTCATATGAATACAGTCTGCAAATATGGCCATTGTAATAATATATATCATAGGATTGAATAAACGGATATGGGATTTAGGGAAAGAAGGGAAACAGCTATGACTCCATTTCTTCAAGATTGAGAGACTAAGTGAATGGTGGAGGCTTTTAATAAAGATGGGATCCTGGAAGAGAAAAATATGCCAGGGTTGTTGAGGAATAGGAAGATTTCAATTTTAGATAACAACGTCCATGTCCCAGGCATTCTACTAGGAGTAAGTAAAAATAAAATGAAGCATGTTTTATATCCCAGAGACTGCCCAGTATTAGTTAATGTCTACATAATTATTTTGTTCTTCTGTATGTCTCCTTTTCTGAATACTTTCGTCATTCCTTCTTTTTATCAGAACATTGTCCCAGCTGTTGCCCCACTCCCACACAACTTAGCATTTTTTTTCTGCAGATACTCCTCTTCTACCTATAAATTGAAAAACAAAAGTATTCCTCTGAAAACTATGAATATTTCTCTCTTGATTATGATTTTTGTAGGTTAAAGCCTGGTTTAAATAAAAATTAAATTCCGCAGGTATGAAAGCATTCTATAAATTTTTTTTTAAAGATTTATTTATATTTGACAGAGAGAGATCACAGCAGAACACGGCAGAACAGCAGGCAGAGAGGGGGAAGAAGGCTCCACACTAAGCAGAGAGCCCTATGCGGGGCTCAATTCCAGGACCCTAAGATCATGACCTGGGCTGAAGGCAGAGGCTTAACCCACTGAGACCCCCAGGGACCCTGCATTCTATGAACTTTTGTGACATTATTTCATTCTTCTTTTTTTTTTCATTCAGCCTAACAATTTTGCAAATTCATTTAATACCTGTTGTAATTAACTTTTACAAATTCAATTTTCATATTACTAATATAATGCTTAATATTTTAATACTTACTTGCAAATTTAATTAACATTAATTACTATATATCAGAACATAATTTTCTTAATATTCTAAGCTACTTCTCATTATATATCTCCAAACGTCCTTTGTGAAACTCTTTATTCATTCATTCATTCGTTCATTTATTCATTCATTCATGTACACATGCATTTACAGCTCTTATGTCTGTTCTATACCAGTTTTTTTTTGCTATTCTTTCAAAACACACGTTTATAAGATCATTACATATATATGTACTGAACATTTACTTTAGGGCTGACACTGAATTAGGCCCTTAGAATGGTTCAGTACACCAAAACCTAATACAACTAAGTTTATATTTTATTGTAGGTAGATTGCACCAAATTACAAAGAATAGATTTCAACTTTATTTTTAGAGCCTAAAATGCTTTGGAAATAATAGCAGTGAAAAGAGAATCATGACTTGTGGATACAGAGCAAGTGAGGTTAGTTGTAACTTAAAAGAGAACCTAAGACAGCCCTCATTAATTTGAGCAAAGACTTGAAAGAGATAAGGAGTTTAACCTGCGGCTACCTAAAGAAAGATTATTCTAGACAAAGTAGACATCCAATGTAGAAAGTCTGAGGAGAAACAGTAAGGCGACAAGTGTGACTAGAGCAGGAGAGAGGTAGTGGAGAGTCAAGTTATGAAGGGCCCTATAAAATACTTAAGTGGCTATGGCATTTAACATAACTGAGTTAATGGAAAGTGGGGAATTTAAGTTTTTAGTGAACTTTGGAAATCAGCAAAGTTTTTCTGTAAAAAACACAATAGTAAATAATTTTTGACACAAGCTATACAGTCTCTATTATAACCTCTGATTTCTGCAAATGTAGCATAAAGAGTCACAACCCAACAACTGCACTACAAGGTATTTATTCAAAGGATACAAAAAATAGTGATTTAGAAGTATACATGCAACCCAGTGTTTATAGCAACAGTGTTCACAATAGCCAAAATATGGAAAGAGCCCAGATGTCCATTGGCAGATGAATCAATAAAAAAGATGTGGGATATAGATGCAATGGAATATTAGTTATCTATCAAGAAGAATGAATTTGGGAACACTGAAAAGAAATAAAATAAAATAAAATAAAATAAAATAAAGAAGAAAGGCCCCTTTTCACTTCACAAAATTTAAAAAAATGAAATTTTACCATTTGCAATGATGTGGCTGGAACTAGAGGGTATTATGCTAGGTGAAATGAGGTAGAGAAAGACAAATACCATATGATTTCACTCATGTGGAATTTAAGAAACAAAACAAATGAACATAGAGGAATGGAAGGAAAAAATAAAATAATAATATAAAAGCAGAGGGGGAAGCAAATCTTAAGAGACCCTTAACTATAAGAAACAAACTGACAGTTGCTGGAGGAGAGGTGGATGGGGGGCTGGGGTAACTCGGTGATGGGCATTAAACAGGTGCTTGATGTAGTGAGCACTGGGTGTTATATGCAACTCATGAATCACTAAATTCTTCCCCTGAAACTAATAACACGCTACATGTTAACTAAATTGAATTAGAATTAAAAAATAAATAGAGGGTAGGTTTTCATCTGGAAAAAAAAAATGTCATGGACAATGCACTAAGTGAATTGTCATGTCCAATAAAAATTTATTTATAAAGCAAACTTTAAGGGTGGTGAGACAGTTTGACCAACTCCTACTCACAGAATGAAGGAACAGCATGATCACACTATTATGTTTAATAGTATGATGCTGAGAAGAGGTATGAGTGGAAACAGGGAGTCCAGTGGGAGCAGTCTGCGTCGTCGAGGTGAAACGGTGTAGTAGCATACTGGTGGTAGGAAGCTCCTGGATATGCATATATTTTAAAGATAAAGTGCACAGAAATTCTTGATGTAGATTCTGGTGCATGCTTGCATGCCTGTGTGTATGTGTAATTGAGAAAGAGGGAGGGAGCAAGAGGTGTCAGTGAAGTTAAGATTAGTCCATGTCACTGGGAATTCAGAAATGCCATCAAATGAGGTAGGAATCAAACTATAGTTAGAGAAATTGAGGAGTAAAATTTAGAAGCTAACCTTTGGATGTTTTCACTTTCAGATAATTATTAGAAATCCAAGTATGATGTTAAGTAAGCATTTGGATATAAGAATCTGGGGTACAGAACAAAATCTGTCCTGAAAACAGGGAAATGAGAATCTTCCGTTTACGGGTTATTTTTACAGCCACGGGTTGGGATATGATCACCCAAACAATGAAAGAACGTAGAGAAAAAAAAAAAAAAAATGGAGCAATGAGTAATGACGGTGACATGCCAACCTAAATAAAAGGAAAAAGAGGGGAACATAGAGACTTAGTAGGAGAAGCTGGTTATGTAAGAAGACCACAAAGAAGACAAGGTTTTAACAGTGTTAGGTGAAGAAATGATTAAATGATTTGAATCTTGATGGTGTGTTAAATAACTGATATATCACCACTCGATTAACAAATGTGGAGATCATTGCTGACCTTGGATAAAAACAATTCTCTTGGAGTGATGGTTAGAAAGATTTGTTTGGAGGAGATTTAAGAAAGAAAGGAATTAGTGGAATTGGGGACAAAATACAAAAAACTTTTTCAGAACTCTTGTGGCAAAGGAGAAATGTGGATTAGAGCTTTAACTAGCAGGGAAAGTTTGGCCAAACAAGATTGTTGGCTGTTCTTATTTAGGACAGAGAAATAAAAACGTGTTTTTGTGTCAGTGAAAATTGTCAAGAGAGAAAATGATGTTCTGAGAGAAGGAAGAATTACTGGAACTACATCTTCCAGAATACATAAGAATAGGTAAGATTTAGTGCAGGGGAGGAGGGATCGACTGTAAGTAAGAAGGTGATTGTTCATTTATAGAAATAGTGAGGAAGAATAAACAATGAGAAATAGGAAAAGGAAAAGTTACATAAGAAGTAAGGCTTTAAAGCAGGAAGAACAAGTAAGTTTTTCATAACTTAGTGTTTCTGAAAAGCATATGCACTCAAGGTGATAGTTTGCTATTTCCATCATCAACAAAACAATGTGCCACAAATGGGTTTAGAAAGCATGTAAAACAGATGTCGAGAAACCTTTCATCATACAGAGACCAATAAACATCAGGAATGACCCACCAAGCAAACTGTGGGTGTGGAATCATTGGAGCCCTCTAGGAAGTAATTTAAACACATCTTTAGTGATCAAAAGTTTTATGGAGAAAGAAGTTTGATGAGTTACATGGTATTTAGTTTTTTTAACCTACATTTTCTCTGTTTTATGTTTTTTCCCCATGGTTTTGTAGGAAGATGCATTTCTTCCATCTGTTATTTACCATCTTAGGTACTGCATAGTAAACTACAGAATTCAATCTGAAAATTCAAAAAAACATCTTCACTGACTAGCAGTGGAGAAATATTAAATAAAACTGTTTGCAATTATGTGAATCTATAGTCTGCAAATACTTCATTTAAAAATTATAATAATAAATTAAGGCATAATGAAGTATTCTAGGTTTAACTGGAAAATAATTATTCAGTTACTCTAAAGAAACTTTGATAGTGTCAGTAGATATATATAGAAATATTTTTAATTAAGTCTGATTCAAAAACCTGTGAATCTCAAAACCTCACGTTTTTATTTCTGTTAATTTAGGAGAAAACATAACAGGGCAAAAAATGTGGAGACTAAGAAATTGTTGATGTTGACAGCTTTTTCAGTTTGTGTTACTTCTTTTTTGTCCTTTTTTCTCAGATGCCATTTTTATTGTACTAAGTACTATTTATGTAGGTCACCATGAATAAATGGAAATGAGATTTATAAAATTGTAAAAGTTGTCAGGTGACTTTAAATGTATTCAACAGAAGAGTAATGTTGTACATCATAATAACTAATGAAAGATATGTTCATGTATTTCGTTCATGAGCACTGTCAGTTTTTCCTATGAAAATAAAAGAAAGTGTATTTGAGATGATTGTTGTTTAAACATAGAAAAAGTATGTCAGAAGCAGCATAATTATTTTTATAAATATTTATATTAAGTATTAAATGAAAAGCAAAATGTTATATTGATTTGACAGTTATCAGCCACATGTAGTCAGTTTGAGAACAATTCGAACAACAACTTTTATTTTTCCCATTATGAAGCCACAATCTGGCAGTCCCAGGAAAGCTTCACCTACAGGACTACCTGATTAAATGATCAACAAAATGTATTAATTATGCGCTGTAGCAAATTATGGTGCCTTCATCAGTGCCCATATTTGATCCAATTGAATAAAAAATGCATATTTTCTGATATACAAATTTAAAATCTTATTTTAATACTTCACAATCCCTATGTCAAATATTGTGTGTATCACTTATTAAATTTGCATAATAAGATGACATTCGCCCTTCCTCTTTCTTCTTGCCATGAGTATTTAAGAGTGGTTATTATTTTGAACATTCATATTTTTAATTTAATTTAACATCACAAGCTGTGATGTACATATCTTTATTATTTTTATTTATGTTTGTGGAGAAGTAGACTTAAAGATTTTATGTAATTTGTCCAGGCCCACACAAAAACCAGTTTTAAAGGCAATATTTTATTACAGCAGATTCAGGAAAATATTTCTTAAAATACACGTACAAAATATTACCTATAATTCTATATTTTAGGAAATTGTTGTTGCAGTTCACTTAGAATTATTTCCTGTAATTCCAACACCAGAGATTACTTAGTGTTCCATGAAGAAGGTTGGTCATTTTATTCAGTCTTTTATAACTAATCCTCTGCTCTTCTTCCTCTCTCCAGTGACCATGAGAATTCATTATTTCTTGTATCCAAGGCAAATCCTTTCATCATGAAAATAGTATCTTTTCCCCATCTTTTCAATGACTTCAAGAGAATTTACTTTCTTTTAAATCTTACCTGGGTTTTCTAAATCTGCCTTTCTACTGCAACATTTTACAAGACATTCAGAATTCCCATCTCATAATAAACCAATAGCATGTCAATAACATTCCCTAGTTTCATTTCTGCTGGTATCTGATCTCTATTCATTTATCTAAATGTAAGCTTCTCATGGGAATTTTATACAAATGTTGTATCTATTTACACATTTCCCACTGACATTTTCTCCTTTGCTCATCATCTAGTTTCCCATCTGACCTACCCCTTCAAAATCACTCATGCTAAAAAAAAAAAAAAAAAAAAAAAAAAAAAAAAAATCACTCATGCTATGTTGATGAGTAACCAGCTTTCTAATCAAATGAATACTTCTCATTTTTCAAGACTTTTACCTCAGCCCATTAAACCACTGCTTCACTGCCATCTTTTGAAAACAACTTTATTGAAGTATAACTAATGTACAACAAAATATGTATTTTTAAATTACAAAATTTGGAAAGTTTTGGCATACGTAATGTATATGCAAAACATCACAGAAATCATAATGCATATATCCATCATGTCCATATGTTTCCCTTTCTCCTTTTATACTCTTCCTCCCATTTTTCATTGTAGCAATACTCACACCTGCCTTCCATCCCCAAGATAACAGTGATGTGCCATCACAGTAGATTAGTTATTAATTTCTAGAGTATGATACAAATAAAATTATGCGATGTTTCTTTTTTGTATGACTTCCTTCATTCAGCATTGAGATATTTTTTCCATGTTGAAATATATATCAATATTTCAATTGATTTCATTCTGAGTATTGTTCCATTATATAGATAATACCACAGTTTGTTTATCAATTTGCATGTTAAGGTATATCTGAGTTACTTTCAGATTGGAGATGTTACAAATAGGAATGCTATAAACAGTCTTTTAAAGCCTTTCTATAGACATATACTTTTTATTTCTCTCGCATAAATACCTAAAGTGGAATGGCTGCCTCATGTAGTAGTTGAGTGTTTAATTTTATAAATCCCTGCCAAACTGTTTTTCAAGGAAGCTGTAGTATTTTGCATTCCTACCAGCAGTGAAAGACTTCCAGTTTTCTTTACATCCTCACCACCACTAAGTGTGGATAGTCTTCTTAATTTTAGTCTTTTTTAGTTGAATGTGTTATAGTATCTCATTGTAATAATAATTTACATTTCCTGAATGAATATGATGTGTGTTTTTATATCCATAAGCTTATTTTGCGTCTATATGCATTCTTTGATGGAGTTTTGGTCAAATATTTTGGACCATTTTTAAATTTTCTTCTTTCTTACTACTGAATTTTGAATATTTGTTACACATTCTTTATTAAATATATTAACTGCAATACTTAACTCCCAACCTGTACCTTCTCTTTTTATTACCTTTACACTGTCTTATGAAGAGAAGTTTTTTTCAAAATTTTATGAAGTACTGTTTTTCCGTTTGATCTCTATGGATCATGCTTTTAGTATTTTATCTATGAAATCTTTGTCTAATCAAGAGTCACAAAGATTTTCTCCAAACTACAGAAAATAGCATTGAAATTAAAACTACAGTAACAGAAACATCCAATTTCAATCACATAAAGAAACATGAGTAAACAAAATAAACAGAAAATTAGTAATATTGGGATAGTATAACATAGTGACTGGAGGAGGAAGGAAACAGAAAAAAGGAAGAACAGAAAATAGTTTTTAAAGAAACAGTGGCCAGAAATTTTCACGTTTTTTTGAAAGCATAACCCACAAATCCACAATCCACAAAGTCCAATGAATCACAACAACAGACGAATAAAAAAATTAATTTAAGCTACATCATACGGGGTAAAGAATGAAAAAAAATCAGCCTGTGTTGGGGGAAAGAACCAGTTTAGTACAGACAAACAGGATAGGAATCATGGATTTCTTGTAGGACTCTAACCAGTTTAAATAAAATGGAAGAGACTCCTGAAGTGTTTATTTATTTATTTATTTATTTAAGATTTCATTTATTTATTTGACAGGCAGAGATCACAAGTAGGCAGAGAGGTAGGCGGGTTGTGGGGGTGGGGAAGCAGGCTCTCTGCTGAACAGAGAGCCCAACACGGGGCTCGATCTCAGGACCCTGAGATCATGATCCGAGCTGAAGGCAGAGGCTTAACCCACTGAGCTACCCAGGCGCCCCTCCTGAAGTGTTTAAAAAGCAAAACTCTCAATCTAGTATTTCATAAGTAGTAAAAATAACTTCTGAAACAAAGACAATACAATTTTTTTAAAAAATTTTATTTATTTGAGAAAGAGAGAGAGCACAAGAGCAGGATGAGGGGTAGAGGGAGTAGCAGACTCTCCACTGAGCAGGGAACCTGACGCAGGAATTGATCCTGGTTCTCCAGGCCTGAGCCGAAGGCTGGTGCTTAATTGACTGCGACACCCAGGGACCGCAAGACAATACATTATAAACAACCAAATGCTGAGAGCATGAATTGCCAGATGTGCTGTATTAGAAATATTAAACAATTCACACAGAAATAAATGTTACTAGATAAAAAACTGACCAGCTCCCAAAGAGGATTTTTTTAAAATGCTGAAGATGACAAATATGTGGGCCAAAAAAAAAGCATATTTTTTCCACTTCACTGTCTTTAAACAATAATTGATTATTTATAGGAAAAACAATGAATGTATTAAGGGTTTGTAACATGAAGATACAATGTACAACAGTAGTACAAAGAATTGGAGGAGGAAAAATAAAACATATTACTTTATCACATTTGCATTATATATGGTTTTATGTTATTTGAAAGTGGAATGCCATGTGTAATATGTGTGTGTTTATAGCCACTTCAAAAATAAAAAAAAGATATAGCCAGTAAGGCAATAGTGAAGATGAAAAAGAGATGCAGAAATGAGTATTTTTTAATTGATTTAAATTCTGGAAGGAAAAGAAGAAAATGTTTTAAAAAGTAATGAAACAAAGTACAAATAAGTAAAATGATAGCTATCAACCCAACTACATCACAATGAATATGAATGACCTAAACACTCTAGATATATAAAGGTAAATATTTCCATAGTGTGTATACTCAAGAAAAAACTATTGTTTCTTTTGAAAACATGAAAGTCATGTATGGAAAGAGATATGCCATTTAATATCTAAGTCTAAGAATAAGGAATGTTACCAGATCTATAAAGTGACATTTCTTACTGATACAGAGTTCATTTAGCAGTAAAATTTCAGCAATTTTAAATATCTATGTACTTAATAACAGAGTATCAAAATGTATGGAATGTTAACTCACAGAACATTAAAAAGAGAAAAAGAAAATTAAAGTTTTCTTCACAAATCTCTCAGAACAAATAAAGCAGTAGTCATTAATAACTGTCCATCAACATGAGTAGATTAAGATTTACAGAAAATTAACTCAAACTCTGAAGAATGCTCACTGTATTTTCAAATGTATATCATACTTTCACAAATCTAGACTGCATAAAAGAATCTCTAATTAATTAAAAATGATTGAAATCATGTTTTAGTGTTTCCTGACCATAAGGGACTCAAATTGAAAATATTAATGATTTAGATCACTGGGATTGATTTTATTTCTTAGATGATTCTACATAAATTGAAATTAAAATATTTTAAAAATACATAATTAAATTCTAATTTATTGAAAAGTCTCTGAGAGTGATAAAGTCTAAGACTTGAGAAGTTGTATTGAGTATTATTAGATTTCACAAAAAATGTATTCCATAATATTAATTAATTAAATATAAAACTGTAAATTGCATGTAATATTATATATTTTTTAAATTTTCATGTTACCAGTGTAGTATACCAGGTAAGAACATAGAGACTTGAAGTCAGCTTTTCTGATTCTTTTTTTTTTTTTTTAAGATTTTATTTATTTATTTGACAGAGAGATCACAAGTAGGCGGAGAGTCAGGCAGAGAGAGAGAGAGAGAGAAGCAGGCTCCCGCTGAGCAAAGAGCCCGATGCGGGGCCTGATCCCAGGACACTGAGATCATGACCTGAGCCGAAGGCAGCGGCTTAATCCACTGAGCCACCCAGGCACCCCAGCTTTTCTGATTCTTATTGTTATTATGAGCTAAATAAATTGCTCAATCTACCTGATCACCTGTTTTTGTTTACAGTTTGAAAAATGGTATTTACAACTACTTTTATCCTGCGGTTCTTTCTAGAATTGAAATGAAGTAATCCCTATGTTGTGCCTGCACATTGGTTGGAATATAGTTAATACCCAGTACAATTACATTCTATTAGTAGTCACAAAGTAGCAACAGTGTTAGCAGAAGTATTTGGTAGGGTAGCCATATTATTACCATTTATTTACAATGTGCTTATAGACTAGCAAATTTCTCTAATAATAGTACCATCAAGTATGTGTTTTAGGTTCATATTTTTTATGACTGGAATTTTTTCTTGGCTTTAGCTTTCTATCAAATATCTTCTTTCATTCATTTTTTCTCAAATCCCCCATTATGTACAGACCATATATTTGATCCCAGAAATAGAAAACATTGGAGGGAGTAGAAAATAAATAATAAACAAATGGATGCATACTTACATACATTTAGATTGCCATATGTGCTTTGAAGGAAACAAAGGAAGTGCATTGTTTGAAAATGACTGGGAAAAGGGCATGACCTAATTTGGAATAGAATCATCAATGTAGACTTCTCATTGAAGATGTTACTTATTTTAAAAAAATTTTTAAAGACTTCATTTATTTATTTGACATACAGAGATCACAAGTAGGCAGAGAGGGGGGGGGGGGGGAAGCAGGTTCCCGGCTGAGCAAAGAGCCTGATGCAGGGCTCAATCCCAGTGCCCTGGGATCATGACCTGAGCCAAAGGCAGAGGCTTTTAACCCACTGAGCCACCCAGGCACTCCTGAAGATGTTTTTTTTATCTGAGACCCCCAAAGTAGAAAATGGTGATGGGTGATTTTTCAGGTACATGGAAGTTATGTAGCACTCCAGAAGGGAGGTAAGTAGTCTTACCTACTAAGTAATTTACTACTACTAATTACTAAGTAATCTAACAGAGGTAAGTAGTCTAAGAGGATATTAATTCCACTGGAGAGAGAAAAATTCAGGTCAGATAGCTTGGAAGTAGAAGGTAAGATTGGCATCTAATACACTGGGAGTCATAGTGTCACTAGATGGTATTTAAATACTTTGGAATGGGTTTTGGGAAAAGACATTTGAGTGGCATAGGACAAGTTATGAACTCTCCCTTTTTGAGGTCTGAAAGGAAACTAAAGAATTGAAAAAACAAACAAACAAACAAAAAAACCTGATTAAGATAAGGCAGAAAAAGCAAAAGAAAGGGTAAATAGCTACTATTATGCAAAATAAAACAAAACAAACAAAAAATAAAAGGAGATTTTTCTGAGAAATACAAATTAGAATCTTTAATTTCCTGAATTATTTATATAGAGTACATTATAAATGCTTTATGTATACATATTTCTAAGGTTTTAGTATGAATAACTTACCTTTTAATATTTATTTGATTCACTAATTAAAATAATTTTTCTTAAGTTCCTTGTTTTTCTTCTGCCTTGTCACTATAATCCTTATTTCTGTCTTTAGCAGTTGTCTCTATTGAGATAATGCTTTCTTTTTTCCTTTTTCGTGATTGTCAAATTGGAATTTCTAACAGCCTACTTGGTGTCTCTGACAAATAAATATAATATTTAGATATATAGATATTCATATGGTTAGCCTAGAGTGATCAATTCTCTTTTGTATCTTCGTTGGATAATATATATGAATATTTTAGCATAAATTATTTCTAAAAATCCCCTTTCTTCACGTTTCTTAGTATAAGGCTTCTGTTGCCATTATGTTGAGGATGTATCTATCAGCTCACTTTGTTCCCTCTGAATTTTCACTGCTAGCTGGTTTGCTTTATACCTTGGAAGTTTTCCATAAAATACTGTTTCCATGACCAACATCACATCCAGTTGTTTCATAACTTTTTCATTCCCATAAACACTTCTCAGCAGCTACTTTTCTTGAACAAATTATCTTATAAATAAAATTTTATTGTCAAATTTGTTAAAAACTTGCATTCTGTAAGCTCAGTTGCAATCAAGTTTCTAAATAACACTCACTAGTACTCTGAAATTACCTTTAACACAATTGTTATTTGCCTATAAAAATCTGCATCCATTGATTTTTCAGATGATAATCTGAATATATTTTTTGAGTTCCAGATGAAATATATATAAAACATAGAATACCACCCTTTGTTCCCATCCACTCCCACACAAAAACATTTAATTCTGTAAATCTTTATTTTTATTATTTTTGAAAGAAAAATTATCTTTGTTTCTCCTCTTGCATTCGGTTTCTGATTCTAGAGTGTTCTTTCCACAAAGCTGTCAAATAAATCATTCTAAAAACCAATTCCAATCATTCTGCACAGAAAAATAAGAATGAGAATAAAAACTGAATAAGGAATTCATTTGACATTTCTGTTTTGTGCTTGTCATACAGTTTTGAAGTTCTCATACAGATTAACCTGCCTAATCCACAGTCCCTTTTCATTACTATAATGGTTGATAGACCCCTTCTTTGTAAAAGGAAGAGACCATATTACCATTTTCTTGCATGAACAGCAAATGGACATTCATAGCCTTGTTAGGGACTAGGAAGGTAATTCTATCATGAAGGTAATCTAGCTAATTTTTCTACATGTAATTAGGGAAAATAAAAATGCTATGTGAGTATCTATAAATTCTTTTTTCTTTCTCTAACAAAGTTAATTTATGGTACAAATATATGAGAGAGATATTTATTGTTTCATCTTGTAACTACCTCATGAGGTTAGGGCTTGAGTTATAAATATTGGTTGATTCTCTGTGTTTTAGGGATGGGGCACAGAAGAAGTAAACCTTGAAGAGGGAGGAGCTCAGATTCAACAGGCACATAAAGACAACACTGGTGTATATAATCAAAAAGGCAAAATAGAGGGCACCTGGGTGGCTCAGTTGGTTGAGCAACTGCCTTCAGCTCAGGTCATGATCCTGGAGCCCGAGGATCAAGTCCTGAATCGGGCTCCCCCGCTGAGCAGGGAGTCTGCTTCTTCCTGCTGACCTCTTTCCTCTCATGCTCTCTCTCATTCTCTCTTTCTCTCTCAAATAAATAAATAAAATCTTTTAAAAAAGAAAGGCAAAATAGAGTCTTGGCAAGAAAGAATTCATTTAGGAGTGAGCTCCCATGAATTTTAGTGGGTTTCTATTTTCAGCTTCCTATATTTATCCTTGGAAATAAGCCCCCATGTTCTCAAGAAGACATAGAAGAATCCTCCCCTTAGTCTCTGATATATGGAGTCATCCAGTTGACCTTATTGAACATGTCTGCTCTATTGAAACTAATGGAGTTAATTCTCATAACATGTTAACATTTTTCATTATTCTAGTTCTTTTTTTTCTTTTTGGTTTATGATGATATTTCTTTCCTACTACCATTTCCTCCATTACTTGGTAAATATCCTTACACTTCAAAATACATCTCAACTGTTCACTTCCTTATGAGTAGATCACCATATAATTTATCGGTGTATTTGGCCGTGAAAAAAAGGAACTATTTATAATAATGGGATGATAACCACTCTAGTGATGGTGTATATACCCTGATAAACTTACAGCCCATCCCATTTTCGTGTAATTGACATTTTTAAACTCTTTAAGCCCTCAACATAGTCTGTTTGACTCAGATATACAGTTTTGAAAGATAAAGTGATAATTTGTATGACTAAAAATAAGCACTTGCATTTTTTTTCCATATAGGTGCTAAAACAGATGCATTTTGATATAAATAGCATTGAATCCTGTAATATCTGATATCTTAGTTACTTGTTTCTGAACAGCAAAACAGTAGAGACTCATTTTTTCAGATCAGTACCAAAAATAGAAAGGTGGCTATGTTCCACCTCTCACAAATTTTGCCTGGACATAATGACCTTTGGAAATGTTCTTGAAAATATCATGCCTTTCTCTTTTTCACTTAAAACTGTAGCAGGAGCGAGGTCTAATGGTATGATTTTGTGTGTACCTTTTTGGGTTCTGAAATTTTCAAAAAGGTCTACATTCCTATGACTTTTTATTAATATATCAAGAATAATAATTAACTGTTTTTAAATAATCTAAATATTCAGTATTTTGGGAGGATTTGTTTAATGGTTTGACATAGGTATATATTTCATTCAGGATTCATATTTTAACATCAATAGAGAAGAAACAGTTTGTAAAACACTTCATTATGGAAAGCATTTTTGCAAATCCATAAGTTATATTAATGCCTAAAAAAATAATAAATATAGCCTTATGTTGTCTTTTAAGTACCTAAAATAGATTTGCTGGTGCCCTTAATGTAGAAGAGAACTGATTTTAAAATACAAAATGAAAGCAACATTTAAAAAGATACAGAAACTTTTTTTAAAGTTTAGTAAGAAGATAAGATGATCAAAATACTTCCAAAACCAATAAGCTAGATATCCCTTCACATATTATTGAATATTTTGGTTGTTTTTTTTTAAATTAATATATATATATATATATATATATATATATATATATATATATAAAGTATGACAGATTTTAAATTTTGCATATAGCAAAGGTTGAAAAAGATTTTCATAGCACAGTTTAAGAATGAAGATGTGACTTTAGCCAAAGGTGTAAGTATACATTAAGTGATGGATTGATTTAAGTGATAAGGTTTTGAAGATAAGACACAGTAATCATTGTTGCTGAGGTTCAGGGCTATGTTCCTTTCTTTGTTAATCAATTTTATCCCCAACTAACATTTTCACATTTATGTCCAAAGAATATTTCCCTCAAAATTAGAAGCATTTTACAAAAAGTATTTTTGTCCTAAAGGACATATGTTAAAAATTGTGTGACTATTATGTAAATAAGTATCCCATGCTCAGAAACCTATGTAAAATTCTAGGTTAACAAAGGTCCCTAAAAATTTCTCTTCTTGGGACACCTGGTGACTTAGTCAGTTAAGTGTATGACTCTTTATTTTGGCTCAAGTCATGATCCGGAAGTTCTGGGATTGAGTACCACTTAACGGGGAGTCTCCTTGAATATTCTCTGCCTCTTCCTCTATCCTTCCCCATGCTTACTCTCTCTCTCCTTAAAAATAAATAAATATCTTTTAAAAAGTTTCTCTTCTATACATATTCCGATCTTCTTTAATTTCTATGAAGGTATATATTTTGCTGTTTTATCTTTTTTTGACTTTCTTTCCCTGAAAACATTTGCTGATAGCACACGGAACCCAATTTGAGAAATGTGGACATACTAAAATATTTACAAAAGAGTCATGACATTGGTTCATGGCCAAAATAAAATAATGGAGTATTAAACAGTATTCTTGTAGTGTAAAATTATATCTCATGGTGAAATCCCATGTTAAAACCTTTCATATACTTATAAAAGAAACAAACCATTCTGCTTGCTTATAAAGCATCCACTGGTTGATATGAAGTCATATGCATAGAATTTGGTTCTTCTTTGTTGGTAATAAAATTTTATAAACAGAATGCTTAAGTGAAATACCAAGTCTTTTTTTAAAGATATGTTTGATATTTTCTTATTTGTGGAATGATTTAAGACTGCATCAGGATGGCATCTCATCAAAAATACTGAAATATTTAAGCGGTTTTTTGCAACACTACGTTCAGCTCCTCACCTATGCTCTCTGTGACTGCTGTGGGTGTGACTAGGGAAAATCTCCATGATCTCTTGAAACTGGGCTCACTATAAATCATCAACACAATATAAATGTATATAATAAGTCAATCTTGTTTTAACAGGTGAGGAGGTGCCTTTTATTAGTTCTTATTTGTAATTGTATTAGTTCTAAATATCTGAGAAATCCAATTCAGTGTTTGCTTATATTCTCACCTTAAAAATCCTTATCACTATTATTTTTTTCTCTAATCCTCAGATGGTGATGCTAGTGATAATAATGATGATGTTAATAATTATCAACACTTTTTTTTTGCCCTATATGCTGACACTTCTCTAGTTAGTATTTCTCTCTAGATCTACACTTTCAGAATATATATGTAACTTCAACTATTATCTGTATTCTGACAATGAAACAAAGTGCATTGTTACTCTTTATTTCTAACGTGAACTCTAAAAGCACTTCCCAAACTATCTTTAGTGTCTTCCATTCAGATTTCTACATGTGGTGCTTACATGAAATGAGCACAGGAATTTCATTCAGAAGACATTTGAATGATCTTTTCATGTATATGCTGTCAATTGGCCATGGTAATCTTTCTGAGCCTCATTTTCTGCCTCATCTGTGAAATGTAACTACTTACATTACAGTGAGCTAGATCAAGTGAAATATCAAATAGATGCGCCTGACAGTTTTCTGTACCTATTGTGCAATTTATAGAATGTCTAAAAAAAAGTTCATATTTTTTTCTCATATTTCTTTTCTCTATTCACAGCATCGTTGAATTCATTCTGTCGGCAAAATTTTCTCTATCATTCATTAGTCTTTTTCCTTCCTGCTTCCCATCTTTTCAGTTTTACACTTGAAATTTAATTCTTCATCTGTTCCCTATTCAACTGGTATAATGTAGGTATCCATTATTTCTTTATAACTAACAAGTTTTTTTTCTTCCTTAAATTTCCTATTTTTATGCTACTGGCAAATATATTTCTTAGTAACCCAAATCAGAAGTTTCCTTTTGACTTATTTTAAAATCATATTTAAAAAAAATAATAATTTAGTGGCTCTCATCCCATTCTGTACTTAAAAAAGCTTAAAACAGAGAAACAAAAAAGCACAAAGTGATACTAAATACTGTATGATTCCACTTACATGAGGTACCTGAACTAGTCAAATTCATATACAACAGAAAGTAGAATGGTGGTTACTGGGGAGTAGGGGAGGGAGGAATTGGGAGTTTATGGTGTAACAGTTACAGAGTTGTGATGTCGCAAGATAGAAAAGGTTCTAGAGATGGAAGGAGGTGATGATTGCACAATAATGTGAGTGTTACAGTGTGTGCTGTGTATAACAAGTGAATCAATACTGCTGATCTGTACAGTTCAAATGATAAGATAGTATGCTATGTATTTTGTTTCTTTGTTTTGTTTGTTTTTTAATTAATTATTTTTTTTTTCAGCATAACAGTATTCATTGTTTTTGCACCACACCCAGTGCTCCATGCAATCCGTGCCCTCTCCAATACCCACCACCTGGTTTCCCCCAACCTCCCACCCCCCACCCCTTCAAAACCCTCAGATTGTTTTTTCAGAGTCCATAGTCTCTCATGGTTCACCTCCCCTTCCAATTTTCCCTCAACTCCCTTTCTCCTCTCCATCTCCCCATGTCCTCCATGTTATTTCTTATGCTCCACAAATAAGTGCATCCATATGATAATTGACTCTCTCTGCTTGACTTATTTCACTCAGTATAATCTCTTCCAGTCCCGTCCATGTTGCTACAAAAGTCGTCCTTTCTGATGGAGGCATAATACTCCATAGTGTATATGGACCACATCTTCCTTATCCATTCGTCTGTTGAAGGGCATCTTGGTTCTTTCCACAGTTTGGCAACCATGGTCATTGCTGCTATAAACATTGGGGTACATTCACTACATCTGTATCTTTGGGGTAAATACCCAAGAGTGCAATTGCAGGGTCATAGGGAAGCTCTATTTTTAATTTCTTGAGGAATCTCCACACTGTTTTCCAAAGTGGCTGCACCAACTTGCATTCCCACCAACAGTGTAAGAGGGTTCCCCTTTCTCCACATCCTCTCCAACACATGTTGTTTCCTGTCTTGCTAATTTTGGCTATTCTAACTAGTGTAAGGTGGTATCTCAATATGGTTTTAATTTGCATCTCCCTGATGGCTAGGATGATGAATTTTAACACAATTAAAGATGAAAATAAAAATAATATGTAAGATTAAATTATGGACTTTTTACCTGAACCCAAAAGGAAACTCAATCAAATGGATTACTGAATTTGAAGGAATTATAATAAAAGCTACTTACAGGAGAAAAAACACACACACATACAAAGCAAACCAAAAGAAATGAACAAAAATACCCCATAACAGCTCATAGAACCCCACTCAAAACAATTAAGTCATATTCTGGGTGGTGGTCAGGGCGTAAGTGAGTGTTTAAACATCCCCAGGTATTTTATTCTGCAATCAGGATTGGGAGATGCTATTCACCTTTTTTGCTTCTCTATTTCCCCAGGTACACATTCAGATATAAGGTTCCATAGAGCCAGTATATTTGCCATTGGATTAAGAAATTCTATTTCCTCCCTAAGTAACAATTTCTGAAATACAGATGTTGCTCAATTAATACTAAGTCATATTTATTTAATACGCAATGGTAACATCTTAAAGGTCAAAATGATGAGTTCTGTTCTGGGGCAAATGAACCCATATGCATGTGATAAATATTTGGGCTTTCTGTTTGGGGATTTTGATTTTATGCACAGATCTTAAAGGCAAAAAAAAAGATTAGTAGCTAGAGGCATGAATTTGGGCAAATTTATATGGGGAAGACATTGTAAGTGTTAAAACCTTGTGTGATATTATTAGAGAAGAAGAAAAAGGAAGGAAAAAATAATATCATCCAGATAAATTAAGGACTTTCCGTAATTTAAACTAGTAATTGGACCTAGAGTCAAAAACCCTGCTGTCAAGTATTATAATAATCCATGTTTGAATAATGAGCAAAATACTCATTGTCTCTGAAGAAAAGTTTAGTTTCACTTGTTAAGTGGGATTATTAATATTTGTCAGAGCTTATATGAAAAATGTGCATATGATAAGTAAATGTTGATAACAAACACTTTGAATATAGATATATTATTTTTTAGTTATTCTTGAGGTGAGGAGAAGACAGGATTACACCCAGGGAAGTACAAATTTTATTATTTTTCCTATCATGCTCTCTCTATTATTACTCTTCAGATAGACTGAAGACATAGAGTAGAAACAAAATATTTTTGTAGAAAAAAAACTTAATAATTGCCCCGGGTTGAATCCATTTCCCAAAGAAAAAAGTGAACTAGAAAAAAAATCAAAAACCTATCTTTCTAAAATATGGATTAGAAAGTCAGCAAGGCATACATGCTGATACATTATATTAAGTTTTTTGTTTTGTTTTGTTTTTGTTTTGTTTTGAGTATTGGAAGTTCAGAATCATTGTCAGTTTATGTAGGTAAAAATGCAATAAACCTTTAAAGATGGGAGAATGATAAAACTTTCTCAATTATCAGATCAGGCAAGATTTCCAATGATAGTAATGAAGGCAGTGGTACGATGAAATGAATCCATGATGCCACTGGCCACATGTGGTTATTGAGCACTTGAAATGTGGCTACAAATTGAGATATACTGTGAGGATAAAATATCCCTACTGGTTGGAAAGACTTAGTATTGTAAAAGAAGGTAAAAAATTTTCCCATTAGTTTTTTATATTCATTATGTCTTGTTATGATAGTATTTTAGATATAAAAGATATATTAAAATTAACTTCAGGGATGCCTGGGTGGCTCTCAGTGGGTTAAGCCTCAGCCTTCAGCTCAGGTCATGATCTTAGGGTCTGGGGATCGAGTCCCACATTGGGCTCCTCTCTGCTCGGCGGGGAGCCTGCTTTCTCTCTCTCTATCTGCCTGTCTCTCTGCCTACTTGTGATCTCTGTCTGTCAGATAAATAATATAAAATCTTTAAAAAAATTTAACTTCATTTTTTAAAACTGTAGCCATTAGTTAAAAACTTTAAAATCTCCTATGTGGCTCACATTGTATTTGTTTTTAGGGAATGAAATAACTTCTACTTACCTTTTTTTTTTAATAGATAAATATTTGAATGTAATGATGTGTGCATCAAAAAAGCTGATTCATCTTCCAAATTTAAATATCTTCTTACCTCCTTATCACCTGATAAGACTTAGTTGTAGGTCAAAAGAGTAAAAACTACCATGGTTTGCAAACCACCATGGTGCATTGTCTCTTTTTTTTCTTTCTTTCTTTTTTAAGATTTTATTTATTTATTTGACAGAGATCATTAGTAGGCAGAGAGACAGGCAGAGACAGAGGAGGAGGAAGCAGGCTCCCGCTGAGCAGAGAGCCCGATGCGAGCCTGGGGGGCTCAATATCCCAGGACCCCTGGGGATCATGACCTGAGCTGAAGGCAGAGGCTTTAAACCATTGAAGCCACCCAGAATTTCCCTGTCTCTTTCATTTGAATATACTAAAGACATTGTTCTGCTTCTTCTATCAGAGTTCTAAGTTCAGAAGTGTACCTTCAGAAGACTCTTCATTTAGTCAGCCAAAGAATATGGCAATAGTGGAAGCCACTGCACTGCTTCTCCATAACAGCTCAGACCCGCGGTAGAATTTTGTAGTTCTGACTTTCCTGGAATTTTGCATTGTTCCATATGCATTTATGCATGTATGAGATTTTATAATTAAAGAACTTATGAATACTAAATTAAGACCAAATTAAATAATGAAAAAAACTAAAGTACCTACCATTTTAATTCTTTTAGTGAGGTCCCCTGTGATAAGATATCTAGCCCGGCATATTACCAAATTCTTTTTGGATATGGGCTAGTAGAAGTATCCCGGAGTAGTAAGATACTATAAAATATTTTGGTAGTCAATTTTTATTAAAACTATAACTAACAAAAAGGGTCCAAGAGTTTACAAAAAGAAAAATAATAAATTGTTGAAGTTTAAATTTGAAAAACGGGATCCTTGCTGGTTTTTACACCCCCAACCACTGTAGCACACATTGGGGATAGAAACATTTTGCAGAATGAGAAATCACAGGGGCTCCTGTTCCTTAGCCGGGTTTTATAGGAAAAAATATAATTACGAAGAAGATTATGGGACGAAGATTTAGCCAATCCACAAGTATAAAAAATAAAAGATTTTTTTATACTTAAAATTTTAAGTATATTTTCTCAAATATAAGTTTTATACTGTATCAAATGTAAATTTAAATGAATTAGATTTTATTTTTTTAAAGTAATTCCTACTTATTTTATGTAAGCTTCACTAAAGCAAAAATTGACATATTTTCTATCAGTGCTGTCCCATATGAATATTGTCAGTATTTTTACTCTGATAATTAATACTATTACCTATGTTACTGTATATACTACTATAACCACTTCTACAATGCTATTATAATATTAATTTGATCAGAGTCAGTTTTGTTTTTGTTTTTTGATCGGATACTTCAAATAGTTTAATACTCTATATTCAGCTGTTGATAATTATTCCTGAGAGGTTTTTTTTTTTGTTGTAAATTCGGGCAGCGTCTCATCACACACACACACACAACAAAAAAATACAAAAAATACAACCAGTATTACCATTTGATTAAAAAGCATTCTGGACTTAAAAAAAGAGCAAAAGTAGCAGAATCACTTTACAATCAGTAAGGAAAAGGATAAACTTAGAAACATAGAAGTTAAAAATTTTCACAGACCACGAGATCATTAGCGCACCCCATCTTTCAGTCTACAAGTTTGGTATAATCCATAAACGAAGAACTTTTAACTACCCTCGTTTAGTTAAGGGGGATATTAAAAGTTTTGTGCTTGGGAATATCAACACAGTACAACAGGAATGATAATGTTATAGTTATTCCACGAGAGTCAATTAACAAAAATCATTATTTAGGGACATTAGGATCCCGTGAAGTTGCATTGATTTAAGAGCTACTTTTTTCTTCTGTTCTGCTCCCTTTGCGCCCCGAGAGATAGATAGATTAGATCTTAGATAGCTATAGATAGATAGATAGATTTAGATTTTACAGTATTCTCTACATTAGATCTGGTAGTTTTTTTTTTGGTAATAAAATATCTGTATTATTTTTTCATTTTCCATTTTATTTTTCAGAAGCTGTTTCATTTTTTCTGATTTCAAAGGTGGCCAAGTGTATGTAAGTGAATGTTTAATTTTAGTATTTAAATTTATTCTGAGACACATTTGCCATTTATACTGAAATAGTTTTTACACTGAATCCATGATTTATGCCAGAGATCAATTGTATAATATTCAATCTATCTTATGTTTATGGAATTTTTTAAAAATTGCAACTGAGAGAATTCCCTGTTTGTTTAGTGATATGATAGGAAGATACATGAATTCCCTTGTCACTAAAGAAAAGTCGGGGTCACCAAGACACATCTTAACAGAGGTCTTTGTATTAAATGTGCTCCCTCTCCGAAAATTCAGCTTCCCCATCAGTTCTGAAGCTACCTTGTAGTCAAAGTATCCATGAAAGGTCTCTTAGGCATTGCTTACATTCTTAGGGTTCAAAGTTTTATATTTTGATACCTTCAAAATCCAAAGTAACCCGTACAAACAGTGCAATGATCACATATAAACATCCACTGGGAGCTTCAGACTAGCAATATTGCCACCAAGTGCAATTAACAACATCAATAACAATTTATGTTTTTTGATGTTTAGTCAGCAATTGTCAATTTAGAATTGTATTAAGCAGGGTGTCCCATGTTGGTTCAAATACTGCGATATCTAATTACCTATAGGATCACAAAGACAAACATTATGTCATTAGAATTACAAGACTTTAATTTGTTGGGAACGATTGTGACCCACTCCCAGTAGATAAGCTTTTAAAAACCCTGAATCTCCTCCTAGATGAATGCAAATAATTCCTGATATGCCAAACATTTCTGTTAAAAGAAGTAGGGATCCATCAATTTAGTTCAATCATTGGATGGGAAAAAAATAGAGTTGTATTGTGTTAATTCACCAACTAATCGGAACTAGACTTATCGTAGCACTTCAATATTGGGAATAATAGGGTTCCCAGTTAAAGGCTGTTTTAAAAGAATTCATATTATAAACTATACTATTTATGTAGTTCCCTTTTTCGATGTGGGGGGATTTTTGAGTATATTGACAACAGTGTGTCAGAGGAGGTGTGGAACGCCCACGTAGGGTTGATTGTGCGGGGAGGAAGAAGAGCTGGTTTGGGAGAAGCAAGACACTTTTCCCACTGAGAAGAGCAGCCTGGGTGAAGGGCCCCTTAATTCCAGGACCCCCAGGATTGCCATATACCAGCAGTAGTAACCGGCAAAATCTTAATGACCCTAATGTCCAAACCCAGGCGCCCTTACATGCAACACTGGGCTTTCTTTATGCAAAGATATAGGTAAGAACAGATGTTTAAAGGGTTATCACGTACGATGTCAAAAAATCTTAGCTCCATTAAGAAATGCTTTGGACCCGATAGAAGTCATCATTCAGCAGTTTTTTTTTTTTGTATTTTCTCTGCTAACAAGTTCCGAAAATTTTTTATTTTGACCGTCCGTTTCTGAGAATTATTTTGACAAACTGTCCTAAACCCCAACACCCAACTGCCTAGTTTGAGAGACAAAAATTTATTACAATACATTTTACACTTAATTGGTACAATACCATCAGAGTTCCCGCCGGCATAAAGAAAACCTGATCATTAGGATAGGACATCTATACTGTATTTACCTTTTGGTAATATACCTGTTTAGTCCCAATGGAAAAATGTCAAGAGTTTTATTTCTATATCTAAATTGTTTGTTTCACAGCTAATTTTGCCAGGCAGGCCCGGGATATGTTTTTGTTTGAAGTTAACATCGGTGAAATTGTTTAAAAAAAAAAAACAAAAAAAAAAAAAAAAAAAAAACGCCACGATAAAAAAAAATAAATCAAAAGATGAAGTTAAATAATTAAAAAAAAAAAAAAAAAAAAAAAAACAAAAAATAAAAAAAAATTCAAAAAAAAAAAAAACAAAAAAAAATTAAGTGGCTGAGTAAATATAATAAAAAAAAAAGAAGGAAAACTAATGAAAAAAATAAAAACAAAATAGAAGAAAATTCCCTTAAGAAAACCGCACAGAGTTATTAAATAAAGCAAAGATGATAATCTGCGAAGGATTGCCGGTTTAGCGTTTACTTATGCATTATGGCAAACTTCGGATATGTATGGGATGACTATGTTTGCCCATTGATCAATGTGGGTATTGGAAGTTCGGTCCCCCAGTATACTAGAGGTTCGTAAATAGGGGTACCGAACAGACCTGCAGGGTACTGATATATAACGTAGAATAAGCGGCGAAAGAGGAGGATTACTGTTAATAAGAATACCCAAGTAGGGGGGACCATGCGTAGCATGTCACAAAAAAAAAGGAAACCCTAGGAAAGAGGTGGATAGAAAGTACACAAATGTAAGGAGGGGAGTACAAGAAAAGGAAGAGACTGACCAGAAAGCAAACCTAAGAAGGCTACCCAGAAAAACCAACTCAAGCCGCTTGCGACGGATTAGTAATAGCATACACTCCACCTACATAACAATCGTTTGTTCCACAAATCAAAATGCTGTGTACATAACAATATTACCGTACACTGTCAACAAATCGCCCAAATAAGGGTTGGGCTGCTCAACTGTCCACAGCAAAATTATTCAAGACACTGCACAGTGACAGGATCAATAAACTAAAACATGTATAAGACTATATAATGCCTTCACCCCATGTGATAAATACTTTTGCTTTGGTTGACGTTGAACGCAAAAATCTTACAAGCAATAGCTGTTGGAAATTCAATACGTAAACTATGAGTTGCGACCGGTTAATAGAAAGGCGTAGTGACAAAAGCGAATATTCTATAGAAATATAACCTAGTACTTGAGGCACAATCTGTCCTTAACATTAAGAGGAGAAAATCATTATGATTCCTGACCACTTGTCAGTATTACATCTAAATATTAACAGTTTTCCTTCTAATATATAAAGAGGCCTATTGGAGGTCCGGCTTCCACATAGCAGGTTCATATTTTAGGGATGGAGAGGGCGAGCTTATGTTTTAAATAGAAGTATATAACCATCAATGAGATAAGAAACTAACTTGATTAAAGTCAAGCCCATTACAACTATTCTAACGAGCATTTAAACGCAGATCTCAAGGCCAACGAGTAGCCCCTACCGCACACACATGATTGAATAAAATGAGAGAAAACAATACAAAACTGAAAATACGGAACTAAAAAGCACTAACATTCTAGGTTGTCATTAATGTAAAGACACAAATTGGCTCCGGTTCAACTTTATAGGAATCACCCAGTTACTCCATCTGTGCTAGTTTTCATGCAAACCTCTATCTAGGCACTTTCAAAACTGATCTTTTCCCTTGCAGAGTAATTCCCAGCACCACCCAAATACCATTTCCACCCTAGTTCATCTGTTTCTGGTCTGGGCGACACCGTATTTTCCTATTGGACCTTGAGTATATTCTAACGACCTGTTAAAGAAAGACACAAAAGGGACATCTGGGTGGCTCACAAGTTGTGTTAAAGCCAACTGCCTTTGGAACTTTTCAGGTCATGATGATCCTGGCCCCAGTGACCTGGGCCCCCCATCAACGTATTACACCACACCACCCTCACATTGAGCGCTCGCTCTCTCGCTCAGTCCGTGGGAGTCCGTTATTTCTCCCTCTACTACTCCCCTTCCCTCATGCTCTCTTCCTTCTCTTCTCATGTCTCTCCATTTGCTCTCTCTCAAAAGTCCTCTCAATGATAAAATCTTAACCAAAAAAGAGAGAGAAGACACAAAAGAAAATCATTCCCTCAGTTCCCTTTACTGCTTAAGAAGCTTTGTAATTAAGGATCCCGAGTATCCTATCTAGGGAAGACTTCCTCTTTATATTCACCCTCCACACCACACATTGCAAAAGTTTTGCACAATCACAAGTTCTGCCTTCACCACCACCACCAAAGAAAGCCTGAACAGGTTTTGAAAAAGCCCCAATGATTTTTTTTTTAGATTCATTAGAATATTGAGGTTACCAGGTGTCAAAACAAAAAATCTATTGTGACCAGAAATTAAAAAGCAAGAAGTTCTGTTCAATTTTCATCAAATTATTCGAAAGAAACCCTATGGCCCGCGAGAGACACTACAATTCAATAACCCCACTGAAACCATAGCAAGCAGAAGTTTTTAAGTACTGGGGTGAAACAAGTGAAAAACCTGGAGAATATTATTCATATAAGTAGAAATTACGGGAAGAGGTTTAATTAATCAGTGATATGGGGGGGGTGGGCACATTAAGTTATTCTGAGTTTTCCATAATATTTTTCTGATTAATTAGGCCTTCTGAGGTTCTGTCTGTTTGGCACACTCAATCAAAAGTATTCATCCTTACCACCATTTCCCTTCCGAAAACTTGAGAGATAAGGGGTCCCAACCTCTTTTTTGCTCTTTTCTTATATCCCAAAGACCCGAGGATCCCCAAGGTCTTATTAAGGAAGGACAGGACTCTATTGTTTGGGTCCTTGTAAAATAAGCAATATTCTTATAAATTTTACATAACTACCGAAGGGGGCAAAAAACGAGAAGTGTCAAATTGTAAATTAATTCTAACTTAATTCATTATTCATCTTCCAAGGAAAGGGGAGTATCAAAGGAATCTAATAAGCAAAAGAAAACCTGTCTGGAATTTACGCTCAAGTCTTCGGTGGGCATTAAGGCTAGTTTTGTTGGTCCCCACAGGGCGAAACTAACTCACTCACTGAAAATGTTATGAAATATGAGAAATATCGGTGAAAGAGAAAGAAAGAAGATACCAGCTTTCCTGAAGCGAAACTGCATGATCCAATAACCTTGACTATAAGAAAACCCAGCCTTACATAGTAACTGGTTGGAAAATTCTTAGGAGGACAGACTCCGTGGTGCGGATTTCCCTAGACTAATGCGGAAAGAATATAATAAAATGGAAAGTATCAAGAGGTTAAGGGGGGGAGAAATAACACTGTTTTTTAATTTTAATGGATAACACGATTAGTAGAAAATCTTCAATGAAATCACAACTAATAACCAAAAAGAAAATCCTGTGGAACTAAGGATTAACTCTATTTAGTTTGCATAATACAATGTTAATAACCTAAAATCAGTTGTTTTTTTTATAATGATCAATGAACAATTAGACAATTAGAATTTGAATTTAAAAACATAATACAATTTATATAAGCACCAAAATAAAGGAAATACATAGGTATAAAACCAACAAAATATGTCTAAAATCTAAATGAGGGAAATAACAACTATGATGAGGGAGAGCAAAGAATATAAACAAATCAAGAGATGTTCATGGATGGGGAGACTCAATATTGTTAAGATATCAATTCTTCTCAACTTTATCTATAGATTCAGTGAAATCCCAATCAAAATTCCAGAAAGTTATTTTGTGGATATTTGCCTAATTCTC
>NW_025421392.1:0-112200 GCF_011764305.1 Mustela putorius furo
TGTGAAGAAACTAAATGTAATGGATTGTACACTTAAAATGGTTAAGAAACTAAATGTAATGGATTGTATGCTTAAAAATGGTGAATTTTGTATGATGTAGATTTTTCCACCAAAAAAAAAATTTATAAGCCATTTTTTATAAACAGAAAAATGTCGTCTTAGAAGTCGGGCAGTTATCTTGAGAGAAGGAAGCCGAAGGGCTAGAGCTGCACGTAGGCCAACAGGTCACTGCCCCAGCTGGGTACTGGTTACACGCATGTTGTTATTCTGTGTTTTACCAGCAGTATACTAAGATTGTCAACTGATAATATAAATTTCATTTAAAGTACTTAAAAACCTATTACAGTGGACTAAGTTTTTATTAATTTTTTTACTTCATTCAATTGCTACGCATTACACAGTTACATTCGAGTGAAGGTCCTTTGTGTCAAATCTTTGGGTTTCAAACGCATGCCATTTGAAAGGTCTTACAGTGAATGTGATATTTTCTTGCCGAAAATAAAATGTAAATGGAAATTAAGATACCAGGTTGTCAAATGAGGCCACTGGTTATATTTATTAAGCATCTTCACAAAACCTTTAAAAACTAGAAAATGTTTAGTTCAACCTAAACAACAAATTGCACTTTAAAACTAAAAAAAAAAAAGGAAAAAAGTTGGGTGGGGAGGAGCTGATTAAATAAACCTGGATGTTCTAATTTGCCAGCCTCTATTTGATGGTTCATTGAAGGATAAAGATCTATTGGCACATCTGAACAGAGTAAAAAAAAATGTGCTGATGCTCGTTAGTCATTGGTTCATTATCTTCTTTATGGTGTGATTATGTTTATTATAAGAAGAAAAACAACAAAAACTTCATTGGGGCATTTACCAAAAAAAGAAGGGGGGAGGAATGGTAACGAAAACACCAGCTGTTCCAGTCTTTAAAATTCAGCAATTTGTTTTTCAGTCCCCTCCAGGTAATGCAATTATTTGCCTCCACAATTTTGAGCACTTTCAAATGTCATTGTTATATTTACAGTATAAGCCTTTTTCCCCCTTTTTTCTTGATTTATAAAAGAAAACCACTTCTTCATATACACATACCAACCTACAAATCTAACCTAAAAAAAAAAAAAATCAATATACAACAGCACAAAATGTAACTTCTTCAGGATTGTTCTTAATGTAGTTAACATGAGGGATCCCTGGGTGGCTCAGTCAGTGTAAACATCTGCCTTTGGCCTCAGTTCATGATTCTGTAAGGACTTATTTAGCCAGAGTGACTCCATCTTGGTTTAAAAAGCCATTTTGTTGTTTGTGCAGGATAAACCTAAACTGACCCCGCCCCCCGCCCCCCTTGAGAAACTTACTTAGAAGCAAGTCTGGGAAACCAATAAAATATGGTAGGCCAATTCCTAATAACAGAGCCCAGAATACAAGGCCAGGTGGGCCAGTTCCTGATAACAAAGCCCAGAATACAAGGACCATTCAGGACAGGTGAAAACATCCAATCAGTAAAGCGTACATACTATCTCCCTGACCTCCAAAGAATATAAACCCCGCCTTTTAGGTGCCAAACTTGAGCAGCACCAATTCTGACCAGAGGAGTAGGTTAATTCAAACAGCTACTAAAGGGTAAATTGTAATTCAACTGGCCTTGTGCATGTGGCCTAACATGACTATACAATGTTACAGTCTCATTGGCCACCTATATGTGGCCAGGCTTTTGCTCTATAAAAGTTAGTCTGTGAGGCTGGGAGGGGTCGCTCTCTTCGGAGGCGGCCCTGACTGACTTCTAATGCTTGGCACAGAATAAAGCTTTAAATAACTTTCACTTTTTCTCAGTCTCATTTTGTTTAATAATGGACCTAACAATCCCAGGGTCCTGGAATTGTATCCCGCATCAGGCTCCTTGCTCAGCAAGAAGTCTGCTTCTCCCTCTGCCTCTTCCCACTGCTTATACTCTCTCTTTCTGTCAAATAAGTAAAATATTTAAAATATATTATATAGGGGTGCCTGGGTGGCTCAGTCAGTTAAGCATTGGCCTTCGGCTCAAGTCATGATCCCAGGGTCCTGGGATCAAGCCAGACATCAAGCTCCCTGTTCAGCGGGGAGCCTGCTTCTCCCTCTGCCTCTGTCCCTCCCCACCCCCAAAACTAGTGGGCGCCCTTGCTCTTTCTTTTTCTCTCTTTCTCTCTCAAATAATCTTTAAAAAAAAAAAATATATATATATATATATATATATATATATATATATATATATATAACAGCTAAATATGGGACAAAAATAATAGTAGAGAGGAAAACATAAGATCTTGGGGTTGGAATCACGTCCCACTATGATCAGCTGTGGCACTTTGGCTTCCGTTTCCCTCAATGTCAAATGTTCCCAGTTCTTACAGAGTGGACGAAGCTGTGAAATTGAAATACACTTGCAATTTACGTGTATTATGTGCTTTTTGTCACAGAAAATCATATATTCCTCTTTACTTAACTATTTTTAAAGCTGTCCAACTTTATAGAGCAAAGGAGGGACCCACAGTCTGGAGAGTTGTTTAGTGAGGAAGCAACATGAATTAACAAATTGATCAAAATGAGGAGAAGCAACTGAAGTCCAACAAAAAGGAGTTAATTGTTCATCTGTGTTCTACCTTATAACAAAGTACATACACACAAAAGCTAAAACTGTCTCATATTTCTATCTCCCAGAATGAGAGGACAAAAAAGTTAATGGCTCTAAATTTATTCAACTACTATGCTCCTGCCAAGAGCATTCAAAAATGCTAAAAACTTTTACAGCCTCATGGTAACAATTTTACAAGTTCATAGTTTCTAAGGTGTCTGGTAAAACCTACCTACCCATCTAACAAGTCCGTCAATAAACATGCTGAGAAGGATCTATTGTGGACCAAGCACTGTGGTCAATAGCGGGACTCAGAAACCAGTAAGAGAAAATTCTGTCCCTGAGGCAGTCATCGTCTTCAGAAAGAGCACCTGAACAGTTACAAGGTTGGGGAACCTGGACGGGAATCCATTCTTCGTGGGCAGCAAGGGGGGCAAGTCCCAAGTGTCACCCAGGAAATCAGAGAAGGTGGTGCTCCAGTAAAAGTAATTCAAGAACTGGGTGTTAGAGATGGGGAGTGGAAAGGATTCCACACAGAACACGGGCAAAATAAGGTGAAAGAGATGGGGCACTTTAGAACTAGATGGCTACATTACAGATGGTGCAGGGAGTGAAGACGATGAAGGCACAAAACATGTGGGTACCAGACTGGTGGACGGTGCCTACACGCGGGGGCTACCCTCACCCCAAAGGAAGCCAACTTTAGCTCACAGCTAACAGGAAGCCACTGCCTAATTGGAAATCAAATACCAAAAAGCTGTGTGTCAGAAAGATGCTAGGGCAACAGTGAGGAAGACAGAGTCATGAGCCGATAAGGTTAGAGACACAAGGCCAGTTCAAGTGAACCTGTAAGAAAGATTTCATCTTCTCAGTTTTATTATAACCTTTAAAAAAAAAAAAAAAAAACAAATAACAAATCGAAAAAAAGAAGAAAGAATCAGCTGGAAAGTGTTACTAGAGTTGGGCACAAAAGTGTGTTCGTCTCACATAAGGAGACCTAACATGTTCTATCTCCAAGGCGCTTAAAAGACAAAAGAGGGAGAACGGTTTCTCCTGTTAACAGACACAAAGGAGCCTATCTCTAACCATCCCACTCTCCTCAAAAATATTCAGTGCTCCAGTAGGGAGGAAAAAAAAATATTTTCCAAACCTGCTTTTTTTCAGCCTCATATCCTACTGTCTCTTTGAAAGGAACCTCGCTCTGGACAAAATAAACAACTTCCAATGCACAGATGCACATCATGGTTTCCCCACACATAAAATACATCTTTGCTGATGTGATTCCAGCAGCCTTCCACATCCCTACCTCCAAACAGTTCCATCCCTACCTATCCAATCCTGCTGGATGCCACTCCGCATGGAAACTTCTTCTCTCACCTCAGCAGGAGATGATCTTAACCTCCCAATTCCCACTTTAAGGTTTATTTCTCTTATTGTGCGTTAGTTATTTCTAGCTCTTTTAGCAGCCAAATTCAGGTATAAGGCTGGGGGGTAGGGAGGGCTGTGGAATTAAGTATCTTTCAAAAAAAAAAAACCAAAGAGGAATTACATGATCCTGGAGGCACTGCCTAATCATCGTTTAAATGATGTATTTTCGGAATGATAATTCTGATGATCGCCTGCAGAAATTTACATATTCCCTAATTATTAAATATGAAAATAAAAATTGAATACTTTTTAAAAAGCAAATACCCCTATTTGGTATGTCCTACTTACTAATTCTTGATAAAAATCACAACTAAACTCTGAAATGTAGAATTTGTTTTTCCAATTTTTAGTCACCATGACACAGGTCTTGATTCATAATTAAATTAAATGATATTGCTGGAAAGTGTTTCATAGCCGCCTCTCAGGAAAAAGAACTTTTTGGTAGTGTTTGCCAATCTCTATCTATGTAAATACTCCCTGGCGGCCAGTTTCAATCACTGTGAGGCAAACCAGCTCTAGAACACCTAATGCACAGTACATCGTGCTAGACTGATCTGTGTACATCACATGCTGTAGTCAGAAATCAATCCTCCGATAATGTCATGTGCCTGTACCACCTTCCAGGTTGTGCCTGTACCACCTTCCAGGTTGTGCCTGTACCACCTTGCAGGTTGGGATAGAGAAATGAGGGCAATGACACAACCCTTGCGTTTGGGTGTGTCATGGTTTTTGTGTAAATTGGAATGGCACAAAGCCGTCTGTACTGAAATCACTTAAAAAGCTAAGACAAATCTCATCTTCAGTTGGCAATGGCTTATACTCATTTTCAGTTGCTCAACCACCAATCCCAACTTACCCCCATCACCACATGAAGTACCAAGTTAACCAAAATGTATCAAATGTCAATGAATTTAAGCTCCTTCCTGAAGAGTTATATGATTATATATATGTAACTGGTATTCTAGACTGCATTTTAAAATTTTTTCTTCCTGAAGGTCCATTTCTCTTTCAGTTTACAGCCTTCAATACATTTACTCAACCAGTATTTGTTAAATGCAATATATATATACAGCCTGATTTTATATACACATACACTGTTTAATAAGCCTTATATACAGCTCTCTTCAACCAACAATCATTACATGCCAGATATATGAATAGCAGATCTCTTGTTAGGAAAAGGAAATATCAGATTGAATAAGGAATTACCTCAAGTTTATTTCCTTCACAGTAAATCTATCTGCCATCTTCAATTTATGCCCACAGGTTAGGGTTCTTCAATGTTTCTCAATTACTTCAGTTTGAGCAGAATTAAAATGTGGCATTCTATAATCTCTTAATAGTTTTTTTTTTTTTTAGTGTACCAAAAAATTGTATTGCCCTTTTAATATGGTTTTCTTCATTCTGGAAACTCGTTTAACTTCTTTATTCATTTATGTGTATGTGTATATATATTTAATATATAATTTAAATAAATGTAATATACACAATTTATATTTATATAAAAAATATAATGTTTCATAAACCCATAAAAATGATTTTTTTTCTTTGACCTAGCTACTATATCCCCCTTCTCATTGTAAGGCAATTCATGTAAAAAGTCTGGTATGTACCTTTCCATATTTTAACCCAGGCACACATAATCCTATATATTCATACACATAAACAATTATACAGCCAGAGAGTTTATTTTTTGATGGCATCATCTTATATAATTCTCTGCATCTTTTCTGGTTTATAACACATGGAAGTTTCTCAAATTATCTAGTATTATTCTAATTCATTCTTTTTAATATTGGCAGAATATTCAATGATACAGGTAATTTATTTTTTACCTGTATTTCCAAGTTTTTAACATAGTAACTACTACTGAAGAAAACACACCTTTGTGCAATGTCCTCATCTATTGGTGCTTTTATTTCTATTTCATAGAATCCCAGAAATGGAAACCCTGGGTCAAAAAGCATGTACATTTCTTCTTTTTCATAGACATTTCAGATAGCTTTTCAAAATGCTATATCATAGTACAGTTCCACCAGCCATGTATGAAGGTACTTTTCCCCCACATTGCCACTAGAATAGTAAAATAATGCAATGGCAGTGGTGGGGTGGGGGGAGAGGGTGCACCTGGGTGGTTTCCGTCTGTTAAATGTCTGGGGGGGGGGGGGGGGGGGGGCCTTTGGCTCAAGTCATGATCCCAAAGTCTTGGGATAGAGCCCACCACAGCACAGCACACACACACACACACTTTATCTCTCTATCTCTCTCTCAAGTAAATAAAAAAATTTTAAATATGCAATGGGTATAAAATGGGTATTAAAGTGTTAGTTTGAATATCCACAACTACAGATATTTGTATTTATTTAGATTTCTTCTTTCTTGAATAGTCTTTTCAGACCCTTAGCCCATTTTTCTATTGATTTTTTTTTTCTAGCAATTCATAAAAGCTCAACTCTAGGATACAGGTATTAATCTCTTGTCAAAACCATTAGAAATCTATTTTTTACAGGATTATTTGTCTCTTGCCTATGAGGTTTGTTAAACAAGTGGTTTTAGCTTTAACAATTAATTAGGCCTTTGTTTTCTCTTATAGCTGCAAGGTTCCCATTTCTTGGAGAAAGCCGTTGCTGTAGTCAGGGTGAAGACACCAACATCCAGAGGCTGAGGGAAGAAGGGAAAAACTCCTGGCTTTGGACCCTCGGTCTACTTATCCCTTCTCTTCCAGGTAGAAGTCAACAAATTGCCTCTTTTGCTCAAGGTAGTTCAAACACTGGGCTTCCATAACTGAGCCAGCACAGGGTCTGATTAACACTGTGATGTACTCTCCCAAATGAATTGCTACATTTGATACCCTGTAGGTTTTATGCATGTACCAGAAAAAAAAAAAAAAAAGATCAGCACTATATAAATTATTCCCCATTCTCGCCACCCATGTCAGTGTTCCTAAGTCTCCACATGTTTATACAAGAAAATATCACTACATGGTTTAAGAAAAATGAAATCTAATTATTTCTTAATGCACAATAGCTAATGCTTTTGAGACTTACGTATAATTGACAGTATTATTTAAATTACTCTTAAGAACTATGGTAATAATACACTTAAAGTTTCCGTTTGACAAATGTGTCGTTTTCTTAACACACAATTTCACACAATTTTTATCCTTTAAAATGTTCTATATTTTTATACCAGAAGTGAGAGAAGCTTTACTTCCAGATACCCGGTTTCACAAACTATGGATATGATGGCTAATACTTAATTTTAGAAAGTACTTATAATTTTACATTTGTTCTCATTTTAAAACCCAGATTCCTAATAGCTTTATTCCTACATAATTCTATGTTTCTTTCATTTTTGTTTTTTTGTTTTGTTCTTTTTGTTTTTTGTTTTTTCAGATTTACTTCATTTTAGATAAAGAGAGAAAGCATGAGGAGGAGGCAGGGGATGGTGCAGAAGGAGAGGAGAAGAATCTCAAGTAGACTCCCTGCTAAGCAAGGAGCCCCCATTCAGGGGGCTCACAACCCTGAGATCACGACCTGAGCTGAAACCAAGAGGTAGATGCTTCACTAACTGCCCACCCAGATGCCCTTCTACCTTCTTAAAATTTAAAGAGAAAAGAAAATGGACTACATAATAACCATTGGGTAACAACTACATAAGAGAAAATTTTTATCAACCTTTTGCTGACCCAAATAGTCTGTGCTGACATCATCTCACGCTTGGAGGAAAGAAACAATCAGACATGCAGGCTCACCGAACAGGTCAGCAAAAGAAGGATTCATGAAAGACTGTGAATCTGAGGCAAAAATCAATCCATGAACCCCTCTCGAGAGCTCTAGGAAGTTACAATAATGCTCACACTCGATTTACCTATTTACCCAATAGTCAATGAAGCTACTTGCAACTCATTCCCTGAGCTTTAGAAGCCAACCTCAAAGCCAACGAGAGAGTCACTGAATCACAGGTGCTGCGAGCAGCACCTGTGAAGTGGGATCTTGAGAAAGCTTTCCAGTGCCCTCCTCCCAAAAAAGCCACCCACGATTCCAGAAGAAGCATTTCCCTTTAGCCACCAGACCTCGCGTACCCTGAGAACATACATACACACACACACACACACACACACACACACACACACACTCATCACTCCACACTCTTGTTATCTGTCTGCAATGGCTCAATTGATGTATGAAAACAAGCTGAAAATCAACCAGGCAATATTAACCTCCTATGCTCCAGAGCTTTTGCTCCCCAGACTTGGGAAACCATTTCCTTAACGCAAACCCTTCAGATCCACACGTTTTCTTCCCGTGGTGGTTTGCTAGGCTTGTGTTCCAGCTTCTGACTTGATCTTCCGGCATCTGCTCCTCAGCCTAGCCTTGACCTCAGGATCATTGAATTGGCATTACTTGCCCAATAGGGATTGTTCTGGCTTATTCATAATCAAAAGGAAGGGGATTATCAAGGTTCTAATTTATCTAGATCATCTTTTCTGTGCATTCTACTTGTCTCCTCCCAGGACAGGGTCCCTTGGAGCTCTAGGTTCCAGGAGCTGAGCCTCAAGCTTGACCATATGAGGATTAACTATGGCCTCTAAGATAAACTAATGCTTCTATCTGCGATTTGATGAGAGTGTCATGGAAGACTACATTTTTATAAAAAGGGTTCTTTCACGAAACAAAATTTAGAAGTCAGTATTCTTCAATAGTATTTGTTTCTATTTCCTAGCCTCAAATGGCCCTCAAGATAGCTTTCAGATATTTTTACTCCTTTTCCATCCCTTTAATACCTGTTCAAAAGCCATTGGCTCTTTTTGAACTTTTTTGAAACTATCTGTCTCTGCCCTACTCTTGACACATGACTTTGCCCCTCCCTCTGTGAAAACAGCAACACTAGGCAGTATTGAGTCCATTTTCCTCTACCAAGAAAATCAGTATTCTTCTTGCTTTACTCAATCGCCCACACAGCAAAAACTGTGTGCTTCCTTATTTTTAAGACAGAACACTAAACCATCAGTCTAGTCCAAGCACCTCTTATCCGCCCCTTCAACCATATCCACGCTCACCTCCCTCAGTTCTGCTTCCTGTCAGGCTACTATTTTTCTTCTTTATCACCACCAACAAAACCGACAAGCATGGTGTAATCTCACTATCCCACTTCTTCACTACATCCACTGCTCCTAAGCCCTCCCAGATTTGGTTACCTGCCCCATCAAGTCTCTCCTAGAGTTTCTCTTACCAATGATCATCAAGGAATACCTCATCTCTGGGCCTCACCTCAGAGCCCAGCCAGCAATCTCCCTAAAGCACGACTCGGTTCTATTTTCCCACCTGAGCACTTCTCTCCCTAACACTATCCCGTCTTATTCTTCTTGACTGCCCTATATCCTACCTAAAACTGCAGATCTAGCTAGAGCAGCTTCACGAAATCCTCTTTGTTTCTCCTCTTCTCCCCACTTCACAGAGGCTTTCACCGTGTCTCTACTACTCTTCTCTCCTTACTAACCTAACTTTACTGGTAAGTTTTCAACCATGTCTTTACACCAATAATGTGAGAACTAATCTTCTGCATGCCATGACCAATTTCAGAGAAAAATCTATACACCCTGGTGTTCTCTACAGCAAGGGTTCTGTCACACATCCCTTTTATATATACCAACACTAAAAGTTCCCTTGAAATGGAGAAGACCAGAAAATACTAGATGACAAATGCATTTTTCTCGAAGAGTGACTAACACTACCTCCTACAAGTCACAGTTATTAAGGGTCTCTCATAAGCCTCAGAATAAAAGCAGATGGAAAATTATCAGGATAGTATTAGAATAAGAAATATCAGAAATAAGACCGAAACTTTAAAAATTACTAGAAAACACATCTATCATCAGTATGTACTGCTGAATGCTTAACATATATGCCACATACCACACACCCAGGAACACGCAGAATTTCATTTACTCTTCACAAGCATCTTGAGGTTGATATTCTCAACTTCCTTTCGCAGGATTCGAAGAAAAGTAACCCAAAATGCTAACAACCCTTCTCTCTGGCAAAGAAATTATGGTTTTCATTTTCTTCTTTTTGGTTTGTACATTTTTTCTGTAAGGATTATACGTTACTTAATGAAAACATTACTGAGTGAAAACACTAAGATAAAGACATCAAGTTTTCAACCAAATAGCTTTGAAAGCAGGGTTTGTACTGGAGGGACATTTCCTGGTAAAAGCAGGAACCAAAGAACTGTCAGAAATGGAAAGTAACTTGGAGGTTATCAGATCAACTCCCCTAATTTTTAAGGTTGGAAAAAAAAAAATCAGTTTAAGTAATAACTCCTAAAGGCACAGGAAAATCACATGAAATACTTCAAATATAAATAAGAATTTTCATATACTTCAATGTAATAATGTACCTCTCTCATGAATCGAGCCTCCAGGTTCTATCTCAATTAGTGTGGTATTTACAGCGGTCGGCATTGTCACACACAGGTAAAGGCTTAATAAACGCTATTTGGCAATGATCACAAACTGAACATTTAATTTATTTAGCGATTTATCCAGATGTTTCCAAAACTTAAGGTCTGCAAATAAAAGTGATTATAAAATGAGTGCCAATTTACTCCAAGAGTATAAAATGAAGCTGTGCGCTATTCCAAGTTACATTTAAAAGCTTTGCAAACAGCACACTATTAGCTCTGCCGATTTGTTTTTATTTTTGTAATTGAAATGTGGTCCATGTTATCAGGCCATCTGCACCGTGGCAAAATGACTTAGTAAACAAGACAAAAATGGTGTTCTGTCAGGAACAACATCAGATTTTGTTTCTGCTAAGAAATATTCCTCTAAAAAGACAATTTCTGGGACCAAGGCAGAAGACTTGGCAGAAGGAAGCCACAGCAGCAGTAGTCTGTGGTGTTGCTTAGATGCCAGCTGGGGACTGATGCAAGTCCAGGGTCTCCCCCACCAACTCCCCAAGACAGAGTAGAATGCATTCTCCACCCGGTGCAGTGGGCAAGAATCCAGCACCTGACTATACACATACAGCCCACATATCCCATTGTATTCTTTTCACTGTTAAAGCGAAAAGTGCTAAAGACCTTGTCTTGTACACATTAGCTTCCCCAAATTTCCTATGCATAGAATGGATTGCTATAGCCAAAAAAAAAAAAAAAAGTCGAGGGGCAAGCACAGAAGTTCATTGGTCATGTCTCACTACATCCAGAAGTAGGATGTAATATGGTTGATGGTTGCCCTCCCTCTTTCCCCCATATCATCCTCTCCATATTCGGTCCAAAAAAACCCAAATCTGTTTATCCTAAGAAATACACAAAAACATCAAAAACTACAAGTCATCCACAATCCCACTAGACCTTTTGAAGTATACAAGGAAATTGATGTCCTTGCCTCTGTTTCTCCAACCACAGCCTAAGAGGACACTGTGAGTGCTTTTGCAAGTTTGAGGAGAAGCCATCAGGCATTTCCTTTTCAATGGGTAGAGAACACACAGACCACCTACTCACTCACATATACACATATAAAATTTCTTTAAACACAAACTTGCACCATCTACCTGCTTCTATTTTTTTTTTCCTAATCAGCTAACTTTCCAAGTCATATCTAATGCGCTCATTTGAATGGCTGTATTATCCACTGCTATAGGAATATGCTATAAATTCATCACTTTTCCAGTGATGGGAATTTGGGGTAAGTTTCTTGACATTTTACACAGTGCTGCAAGGACTCACTTTGTACAGCTTTATACTTTCAATTTATTGTTATACAAATAGATTCAAAATAGTGGGGTTTGTTAGATCATTAGGGTATAGCGGTTTTTTATTTAAATACTACCAAATTATACTACAATAAGGTTGCATTGCTATATATTTTTACTCCTTCACCAAACACTACTGTCAGCAATACTGTTTAGCTTTTCTATTTTGACAGTTGAAAAATGCTTTCCATACCGATTTTAATTTACGTATTGAGATTGAATGTCTTTTCAAATAGCCATTCACCATTTATGTTTCTTCTTAGGTAAATTGCCTATTCATATTAAGTGAAAATTTTCCTATTGGGTTATTCGTCGTTTTTTTTCCTAATGATTTGTAGGTATTCTTTACCCAGCAGTGATACAGAGCAAATATTTTACTCCATTTTTTTTATTTCTTCTAAACTTTTATATATTTACTCCCTTTCTCTCCCCATCACCACCCATATGGAAATTTTTAGTTGTTATATTAACCAACATACCCATCTTTTTTTCCTCACAATCTCTGGAATTTAACGTACTTGACAATATTCACCTCACGATTATTTTGCTTCAGAAAACTCTACATTTCACATCACTTATCCAACATAGTAAGGAAGAGGGAGTTCGAGGGAGTTCTTTTATCTCAAAAAACAAGTAGAGTATCACAAAATTCAATCTTAAAGTTCCTCCCCTTCCTCAGTGTGACCATCACTCAGACCAGAAAATAGTATTGAACGGAGCTGTGGGTCTTCATTATTTTCCCAACTAATTCTTCAAATCCATTATCCCAACTCATCAGGTTTCTCCAATCCTTCAGAGCTGAGAACAGTGGGGAGGGAAGAGGTAAGATACAGGAAACTGTTGTCCTTGGGTATCGCAGTTATACTCAGGCACCATTGTCCTCCAGTTGGGGCTGATAATCATCCCAAGAAGCAGCATTTGCGTATGTGGGTAACTCAGAGAGTCATTTGCTGGGTTTTCTAAGTCTACTCTTGATAGATTGGGTTGGGGTCATCACAGGTCGTCCCCTTAGATGAAGCCCTTAAGATCTCTCAAACCCGACTACTTTTTGAGAGGTCCATATCCAATTGATGTTTTGGTACAAGTCTAACTTGTTCCAAAAGCAGGTCTACTTTTTTATACTTGCTTTGCCACCAGAGCAGCTAACACAGCCTCTTGTCTTTAGAGTCCACCATTTGCAAATAGAGTAATTTTCCAATCATCATGTCCCCATATTGAAAGGGATGCAGTCAACTTCTGAGAAGTTCTCTCAAAGGGCCACCCATATGGCTTTCTCTTCCCATGACCACAGTAGTCTGACACCTGCTATCTTTAGTTTCTAGACTTCCACAAAACTGACACAACAGAAAAAGCCACAGTTAACATTTCTGCTATAGAAACTTTAGTTTTACTCTCTTAATACTTTTTTAGGCTTTTTTTTTTTTTTAATTTATTTGACAAACAGAGATCACAAGTAGGCAGGGAGGCAGGCAGAGAGCCTGATGTAGGGCTCGATCCCAGGACCCTGGGATCGTGACCTGAGCCAAAGGCAGAGGCTTTAACCCACTGAGCCACCCAGGCACCCCCTAGGCTGTTTTGAAATCAAAACCACCTTAATACTTCCTTGGAAGCTGGTTCCATGGATTGGTAGGATTTTTTTTTTCCTTCTTTATGTCTTGTACCTTCTAAGTTTTCTATAGCAATGCATCTTTTTTGAAGTAAGAAACACTTAAAATTACTGTTTTAAATTACCTTTCTTTAGTGCATTCCCATTAGTCACATTCTTCACTTAGATTTTGTTATTAATTTTAAATAAGCATTATACAAAAGTAATTACTTAAAGCATTCAATTCATTTATTCATTTTTTATTTATTATGCCTTAAGATGGCATTTGAATTCTGATCATAACTTACAAGAAAAGTATTCCTTCTCCTGAACTTTTAATGTAAAGAGCACTTAGAAATCGTCTTTTTTTTTACCAGAGAACAAAGCCATAAACAGAAATTCTTCCACATTGGTCGTAGACCATCACATTAAGTGCTATTTTAACTTAAGTTGTATCTTTGATTTTAATAATTTTAAATTTGAACATATGAATAAATGAATGACACTTGCAATGTTACTTGATTACTAAACAAGTTGATCTTAGAATTTTAATCACTTTAGTCATTGAAACACTCTAGGTCCTAAGAAAACTCTTAAAATTACAGGGGGAAATATAAAAATCATGAGCTATTAAACTTAAATATGTATTGAGAAAAATAAAATGAAAACATCAGTTCTGGTCACATTATAATAGAAATGAACCTCAGGGGAGATGCATTTTGCCAACTCTGAGACAGCCACAAAACTTAAGTTACAATTAAATTCAGATAATGAAATTCAGAAAAACCAAATTTATCAAATACAAGCCTATTAAAATGTCTCAAGAGATTATACATGTGCACCAAGATCAAGTATGACCTCAAGATAAAATGCATTTTTTTAACCATTAAAAAATATGACCTTAGCCATTTCAGGGTACTCTAACGTAGGAGGAAGCAGTCTGCTTGGCAACCTGATGACATGTCCAGAATTCAGCAGAGTTCCACTGAGACTTTCCAGGAAAGGGAGTACCAGGCACACTAACACAGATACCTACTTTACGCTGCATCGCTTATTCCCTGTCTTCATGGAGCTTCTAGTCTATCGGATTAATTCAGTGGATGACTATATGAAGTGGGAGGACAGTTAAGGTAGAAAAAGCACACAGTGCCAGGGGTACACAGCCCATTATCTTCACAGCACATCATCCAACAAACCAAGTAAATAATTATCATTTGGCTTCTTATATAGACTAGCCTACAAAGAGATGAGAAAACAATTTCCTCCCTAATGCTATTTCTAAGTCATTAAAATAGCATTTGCATTCTTACACAGTCTCTATTAGCTTAGAATGTATACCTGTTCACAAAATGTATGCTAAGCCTTACAATGTTGATAGATCAAGTTTGTGAGCCTTCAAGTTCAATCACACGTGGGCAATCACAAATTCACAGAGATAAGATTGTCCTCAAGGGATCGGTCTTATCCAGGTGACACAGAACCTTAATGACATTCTTCTCCAAGTATAACATATAAAGGCAGAGTTAGGGCACATCATAGCTTAGTCCTGACGCACTAACCCAGCACACATAAAAGGTGGCAAAGCGAACAGCATGAGAGCAAATTCAAGCACGTCTTCCAATGTGGCTAAACGGAGGATGAGACCTGGTTTGTGGTACCACAAAGAAACCGGTAGAGACAATAAGAAAAGGTTGATGTGGGTAAGAAGGAAGTCAACGTAAACTTCAGAGAACTGCAATGGGTACTGCAGGCGGGTGCATGCTCCCAGAACATTCCTGAATGGACAGGATTGATTCAGTTAGAAAAAATAGGATGGGTAATTAAAAATTAAGACATTTAAATCTAGGGTGGGTAGGAGTATAATATTTAGAAGAAAACAGATAAAAAATTTAACTTTTCTTTTATCTTAAAAAGGGTACCAAGCCCAGAAAATCTTATAGTTCTTAAAAACAGTAAGTCACTAAATAATTTTGTAGATTGTGTAAAAATATTTGAGAAGATTAAGGGCATATTTATCAGCTTATATCATCAATCTGGCATAGCTAAAATGTGTTCATAACAAAAGAAAAACCAAACATTTGTGAAGGAGGCAATATTCTCAAATGAAATCATTTCCATCTTAATATTTTCAATTCATGTCACACACTTGAGATAAAATATTAATACATTAGTTTATACATAAAATGAATAGAACAAATATGAAGTACTAGTACAGTAGACATGCTTATAGTAAACCAATATTTATTGGCATATATAATCAACTTTTTTTTTAAGTTAATGGGGTAAGTGATCAAGAATTTTTATAGAGATTGTTAATCTAAAATATAGGAATTAACCCAGAAACTTCTGCTATCCATCTAGATATATCATGGGGGAAAAACCTGCATGAATGAAGCCAAGACACAGTCAAACAGAGCTAACAGAAGTAGAAAGACTAAGTCCTTAGATCATTTGAGAACCTAGATGTAGGCCCATGTGAAGCCAATACCTTCTCAGATGCACGAGCCAATATGTTCCTGTTGACTCCACTAGAGAGAGAAAGGGAAGAAGAAAATCCACTCAAGTGTGACTTCTTAAGGTACTGGATATAGATGTCCAGTATCAAGCTTTCTAGTATTCTATATCTTACAGTGACAGGTGCCCAACACAGGCTGTAGCCCCACATAGTAACTACACAAACTTACTCCTATGAATTGAATTTTGTGACTACCCAGAGTTGATTTTTGTTGCCCCAAATTGCTAATGAGCTGTGATATCTGTTCGAGTTAATATAATCACATAGGAGAATGAAAGATAAATTGTTTCTGTGATAAATTACTTTAATGCCTGGAAAAGATAAGATTAGGATGAGTGCTTTTAAAAAAAAAAAAAAAAAAAAAAAAAAAAAAAAAAAAACTTGTTTTCAAATTAAGTAGGGACAAGATAACTGACAAGATCATACTATAAAAAATCAGACAAATCTATTTTTGAATTTAGACTGCTTTATTAATGATGTACTATATGTTAGCTAAGTTAATTTAAGCTAAAAAATAGTAAATATACATTCTTGGTCAAATTAAAACACACAGTGGGTCACAGACAATGCTTCATGGGCATCCCTTATGCAGGAAAAAACAAAGTAGAACCCACTCCTACTCAGAGAAAGGACGTGGTGCTATATCCAAAGATTGACATGAGAATATATATGTTCATTTTTTAAGTAGGAACAAAAATAATTTTTATGATGCCTGCTTTTAGTAATTTATTCAACTTTATTCCATTATGAAGCCAGTGTAAGAATGCTTCAGCAGTAGCACACAGCTGCCCAGTGCCATTTGACACTTCAAACTTTGATGACTTGAACGTATGTAATCACTGCCCTACTTCCCATCCTATATGTTCCAACACAAACGCCCCTAAAATTTTATTATTTAGTAAGTCATGTCTTAGGGATAATGAATTCTCAGATCACAGCTAAAATTAACAAAGCGGGATTCTGAACTCAAAAAGACATAGTCTGCCATGATGAGTAAAAAAAACAAGCTTTTTATAAAACATTGTAGAACATAAATTTAATAATTCATACCTTCCAGAAAAGATAGAATGTAGTCTTTGTTCCTAGTTCCAGTCATTAATATTACTATACTTCAAATAATATTTCAGCAATTTTCTTAGTATTTAAAAGCAGTATCTAAATACAGTTACCATTTTTGTAATCTATTTTACTACTATATATATAATAAAGTCCTAATGTCCATAATATTTTACAATGTGTTACCAAAATTGATGAGTTTAATTACTTAATGTGCACGGATCAATTTGAAAGAAATTGAAAATGAACATACCGTACACTCTACTTAATCTTGTTAGTCTTGTTTCAGAATTCACTTTCTAATTTGCAACCCAGTAGGCTATATTTTAAGATAGAAGATTTCTTTTACGTTTCAGCAGTTTAAAGCCAAAGCAACTACAGGAAGGTAGAGTCTAGCAGTCACGAAGTCTGACCTCAAGGGGAAGAAAGGTCCCAGGCTTTCATGCTCTAAGCCAAGTCCCTTGGCTTGTTATACGTTTTTTTTTTTTTTCCTTTTTTTTTCCCTTAAAAATGGGGAGGAGTTATTCTACTTCTCTGTCTATAGAATAATTTTTAAATGAATTACAGACACAGAAAGTAGATCAACAAATTGGTAGACAAATGAAATAACAAAGGAAATAATCATTCAAAGTCACTTCTGGTTGGTTAAGGATGGCGTGGAACTATATAGTTAAGAGGAGTGATACATTTTCATTAGTAATGCATTTTCGAAGTAATACAGGTATCTGCAAAAGGGGTCACACAGTACTTTTCACATTACAGAACCATTTTAAAATCCAAGGTGAAATAAACTCTCCAGTGCCTATGAACTCCATTTACATGGAGTACATTGCTGTAATTTTTAAAAATGCATTCATATTCAAATCTGAGAAACAGGATTCTGAGCTCATCAGGCCTGCTTAATTGCACCAACATCTGCAATCAATTTAAATTCTTTAAGATGGTCTTTCACAGTGCTTGAAGTGATTTCATGCTGTGATAGATTTAACACACTCACTAATTTATAGACACACACAAGCAGATGAGACCTATTTTTCCAGGGGTGGGGTAAAGTAAGTACAGAAGGGCAGTCTGAGTTTTCCAACTATCACTGCGATATGAAAAAAGGAAGCATTCTGCACAACTTATCGAAATCATCTGAGAAGATGATAGCACTGCATAAACATAATATAGAAATTAAAACTAAAACTGGTGTTTTATTTAAATCTATTTGTAGGTCACAGACCATTACGAGGTTTGATGAAGGTTTACGGGTAGAAAAAACAGCAAAAGCCAGAACTATCAGTTCAGGTCACATCGAGAAATGTCATTCCTTAATCGATCATGATAGTCTATCCTGAGTCAAGGAGGGTGGGGGCAGGCAAGAAGAAGAAATCCTGAAAATCCAGAATTTTTTTTTAACCAAAGACATACATTGGCATCACGTTAAGAATATGAAACTCACAATAAGAAAACTAGAGGCTTTGGGCAGATGGCAGCAGCAGTACAGTTTTTTGAAACTCACTGGATTCCTACAGAAAAAAACAACTAAAGGGCAAAACCACAGACCCCTAACAATGCAAGCAACAACTTATCTCTGTGATCCTCAAAATACAAGCAGTAGGAGACAAACCACTAATGACCACAAAATCTACACAATATCAACGTCTGTGTGGGAAGAAACAGAGGAGGCAAGAAGATGCCAGATGAACATGAAAGCACCAGAAGGCCAAAATAGCCCAGAGGTCCTCATTAGAAGTCTCAGAAGGCTAATTTGAGGACAGCAGCTCAAACTAGGTGGAGTTTGGCCTTTACTAATTGTGGATGAGCTCAAGTGGCAAAAAACAACGAAGGAGACTGGGGCGGATGTGTCCCATGAACTCCGGGCACTGAGCTGCCTGGGGTCCCTTGCAGGAGAGTACAGCACGATGAGAGAAAGTGCTGACGGCGAAATTGAAGGTAAGCAGAACATTCCTGCAGAAGATGAACAGTTGCCACAAAAACAAAGCCATAAAACATGGCAAAGTAACTTACAATTTCAAACTGTGCAAAGAGACATTGAGACAACATACAAGACATAGTGGAAAAAAAAAACAAATTTCAAAATCCTCAGCAATGAGGGAGAGAATTTGGAGTGGGGGGTTGGGGAATAACTAAGAAAATCACTTCAGAAGTAAAAACTAGGGCGCCTGGGTGGCTCAGTGGGTTAAGCCGCTGCCTTCGGCTCAGGTCATGATCTCAGGGTCCTGGGATCGAGTCCCGCATCGGGCTCTCTGCTCGGCAGGGAGCCTGCTTCCTCCTCTCTCTCTCTGCCTGCCTCTCTGCCTACTTGTAATCTCTCTGTGTCAAATAAATAAATAAATAAATCTTTAAAAAAAAAAAAAAAAAAAAAAAAAAAAAGAAGTAAAAACTAAACTAGAAAGAAGAAGAACAACAACAAAAATACAGAAGAAAGATTTGGGACAGAGCGCATATAGGGGATACACAAAAATCTTACATACAGATAATAAGATCTCTGAAGAAGAAGAGCCCAATGCAGGTCAACAGAACACTTCCATGAAAATTAAGAAAAAAAAGATTTTAAAGATTTAAGAAATACATAAAAGTATACTGTTTATCAGATAATCCCAACTCAAACAACTAGATAAAAAGAACCAATTTTCCCAGCACCATTTATTGAAAAGGCTGTCTTTTTTCCATTGGACATTCTTTCCTGTTTTGTCGAAGATTAGTTGACCATAGAGTTGAGGGTCTATTTCTGGGCTCTCTATTCTGTTCCATTGATCTATGTGTCTGTTTTTGTGCCAGTACCATGCTGTCTTGATGATGACAGCTTTGTAATAGAGCTTGAAGTCCGGAATTGTGATGCCACCAACGTTGGCTTTCTTTTTCAATATCCCTTTGGCTATTCGAGGTCTTTTCTGGTTCCATATAAATTTTAGAATTATTTGTTCCATTTCTTTGAAAAAGATGGATGGTACTTTGATAGGAATTGCATTAAATGTGTAGATTGCTTTAGGTAGCATAGACATTTTCACAATATTTATTCTTCCAATCCAGGAGCATGGAACATTTTTTCCATTTCTTTGTGTCTTCCTCAATTTCTTTCATGAGTACTTTATAGTTTTCTGAGTATAGATTCTGTGTCTCTTTGGTTAGGTTTATTCCTAGGTATCTTATGGTTTTGGATGCAATTGTAAATGGGATTGACTCCTTAATATCTCTTTCTTCTGTCTTGCTGTTGGTGTAGAGAAATGCAACTGATTTCTGTGCATTGATTTTATATCCTGACACTTTACTGAATTCCTGTATAAGTTCTAGCAGTTTTGGAGTGGAGTCTTTTGGGTTTTCCACATATAGTATCATATCATCTGCGAAGAGTGATAATTTGACTTCTTCTTTGCCGATTTGGATGCCTTTAATTTCCTTTTGTTGTCTGATTGCTGAGGCTAGGACCTCTAGTACGATGTTGAATAGCAGTGGTGATAATGGACATCCCTGCCGTGTTCCTGACCTTAGCGGAAAAGCTTTCAGTTTTTCTCCATTGAGAATGATATTTGCGGTGGGTTTTTCATAGATGGCTTTGATGATATTGAGGTATGTGCCCTCTATCCCTACACTTTGAAGAGTTTTGATCAGGAAGGGATGTTGTACTTTGTCAAATGCTTTTTCAGCATCTATTGAGAGTATCATATGGTTCTTGTTCTTACTTTTATTGATGTGTTGTATCACATTGACTGATTTGCGGATGTTGAACCAACCTTGCAGCCCTGGAATAAATCCCACTTGGTCGTGGTGAATAATCTTTTTAATGTACTGTTGAATCCTATTGGCTAGTATTTTGTTGAGTATTTTCGCATCTGTGTTCATCAAGGATATCGGTTTATAGCTCTCTTTTTTGGTGGGATCCTTGTCTGGTTTTGGGATCAAGGTGATGCTGGCCTCATAAAATGAGTTTGGAAGTTTTCCTTCCATTTCTATTTTTTGGAACAGTTTCAGGAGAATAGGAATTAGTTCTTCTTTAAATGTTTGGTAGAATTCCCCCGGGAAGCCGTCTGGCCCTGGGCTTTTGTTTGTTTGGAGATTTTTAATGACTGTTTCAATCTCCTTACTGGTTATGGGTCTGTTCATGCTTTCTATTTCTTCATGGTTCAGTTGTGGTAGTTTATATGTTTCTAGGAATGCATCCATTTCTTCCAGATTGTCAAATTTATTGCCGTAGAGTTGCTCATAGTATGTTCTTATAATAGTTTGTATTTCTTTGGTGTTAGTTGTGATCTCTCCTCTTTCATTCATGATTTTATTTATTTGGGTCCTTTCTCTTTTCTTTTTGATAAGTCGGGCCAGGGGTTTATCAATTTTATTAATTCTTTCAAAGAACCAGCTCCTAGTTTCGTTGATTTGTTCTATTGTTTTTTTGGTTTCTATTTCATTGATTTCTGCTCTGATCTTTATGATTTCTCTTCTCCTGCTGGGCTTAGGGTTTTTCTTTCTTGTTCTTTCTCCAGCTCCTTTAGGTGTAGGGTTAGGTTGTGTACCTGAGACCTTTCTTGTTTCTTGAGAAAAGGCTTGTACCGCTATATATTTTCCTCTCAGGACTGCCTTTGTTGTGTCCCACAGATTTTGAACCGTTGTATTTTCATTATCATTTGTTTTCCATGATTTTTTTCAATTCTTCTTTAATTTCCCGGTTGACCCATTCATTCTTTAGAAGGATACTGTTTAGTCTCCATGTATTTGGGTTCTTTCCAAACTTCCTTTTGTGGTTGAGTTCTAGCTTTAGAGCATTGTGGTCTGAAAATATGCAGGGAATGATCCCAATCTTTTGATACCGGTTGAGTCCTGATTTAGGACCGAGGATGTGATCTATTCTGGAGAATGTTCCATGTGCACTAGAGAAGAATGTGTATTCTGTTGCTTTGGGATGAAATATTCTGAATATATCTGTGATGTCCATCTGGTCCAGTGTGTCATTTAAGGCCTTTATTTCCTTGCTGATCTTTTGCTTGGATGACCTGTCCATTTCAGTGAGGGGAGTGTTGAAGTGCTGGGAAAATTGGACAGCCACATGCAGAAAAATGAAATTGGACCATTTCCTTACACCACACACAAAAATAGACTCAAAATGGATGAAGGACCTCAATGTACGAAAGGAATCCATCAAAATCCTTGAGGAGAACACGGGCAGCAACCTCTTCGACCTCTGCCGCAGCAACATCTTCCTAGGAACAACGCAAAAGGCAAGGGAAGCAAGGGAAAAAATGAACTACTGGGATTTCATCAAGATCAAAAGCTTTTGCACAGCAAAGGAAACAGTTAACAAAATCAAAAGACAACTGACAGAATGGGAGAAGATATTTGCAAACGACATATCAGATAAAGGACTAGTGTCCAGAATCTATAAAGAACTTAGCAAACTCAACACCCAAAGAACAAATAATCCAATCAAGAAATGGGCAGAGGACATGAACAGACATTTCTGCAAAGAAGACATCCAGATGGCCAACAGACACATGAAAAAGTGCTCCATATCACTCGGCATCAGGGAAATACAAATCAAAACCACAATGAGATATCACCTCACACCAGTCAGAATGGCTAAAATCAACAAGTCAGGAAATGACAGATGCTGGCGAGGATGCGGAGAAAGGGGAACCCTCCTACACTGTTGGTGGGAATGCAAGCTGGTGCAGCCACTCTGGAAAACAGCATGGAGGTTCCTCAAAATGTTGAAAATAGAACTGCCCTATGACCCAGCAATTGCACTATTGGGTATTTACCCTAAAGATACAAATGTAGTGATCCAAAGGGACACATGCACCCGAATGTTTATAGCAGCAATGTCCACAATAGCCAAACTATGGAAAGAACCTAGATGTCCATCAACAGATGAATGGATCAAGAAGAAGTGGTATATATACACAATGGAATACTATGCAGCCATCAAAAGAAATGAAATCTTGCCATTTGCAACAACGTGGATGGAACTAGAGCATATCATGCTTAGCGAAATAAGTCAAGCAGAGAAAGACAACTATCATATGATCTCCCTGATATGAGGAAGTGGTGATGCAACATGGAGGCTTAAGTGGGTAGAAGAATAAATGAAACAAGATGGGATTGGGAGGGAGACAAACCATAAGTGACTCTTAATCTCACAAAACAAACTGAGGGTTGCCGGGGGGAGGGGGTTGGGGAGAAGGGGGTGGGATTATGGACATTGGAGAGGGTATGTGATTTGGTGAGTGCTGTGAAGTGTGTAAACCTGGTGATTCACAGACCTGGGGATAAAAATATATGTTTATAAAAAAATATATGTTTATAAAAAATAAAAAAAAAAAATTAAAAAAAAAAAATCTACATCCTACAGAGAAAAAAAAAAAAAAAAAAAACCAGTAATCCGTAAGGAATAATAATTAGTTACCAGCACAACTTCTGTCATGTTTTTATGCCAGAGGAAAGAATATATTTAAGATCCAAAAACAAAAACAAAACCACATGAGCCGAAGATTTTATATCCAATAAAACTGACTAAATGATAGAAGGCGTATACGGTTATCCGTATGCAATAACCAGGAAATGCTCTTCCCAGGAGCCCTACAGAGGAATCCACTGCAGAGCAAACTTCAGACAAACGTCTAGGGAAATAAGAACTTAAGGACTGGTGGGGAGACATAAAATATAGTTACTCAGAAATAAGAGCGGCGGCGCTAAATTCAGTTACTCATAGACGGGAAAGCTACCGCAGGACTAGAAAGAACTAGAAAATGTAACAGCTCTATGTTCAATGTAGACAGAGTCTAACAAAAGCAGCAGGTGGAGACCGCATATGTCAAAGAACACTTCTTTGAACATATCCACACCATGTTTTTCCTTTGCTATTTCTCTGCTGAAGAGGCCCAGAAACAGTGATTAATCCACCAGCAATAAGCATCCTTATGCCCAGACTGTTCTTGAAATACCATTTCCCACTGAAGGAAAAGATGGATCCCAGACACAGTGTGGGAGAATCAACATACTCACTAGGCAGGAATATATAATCCGAAATTCCTAGGGTCATAACAAAATGACCAGGAGCCAACTAGTCAAAGATGGGGCAATTTGAGCTTCACTAAGGATAGTAATTATAATGCATAAATTATCATAATTATCATATCTTAATATTAAAAATAACTGGTTACCTTCAGAGGTTGTTAGGAAACCAATCCACTATAGTGAAAATTGGCAATGGAAAAGAATCAAGTATTTATCCTAAACTTCCTATATCATGAAGTAGTCAGTAGTTGAGAGGAAATGTCTCTTTATAAGCATATTCCAAGTAAGAATATGCAGTGAGAAGAAGACAGTCTCTTCAGCAAATGGTGTTGGGAAAACTGGCTTATACCATCTCCAAAGATAAATTCAAAATGGATTAAGGGGGGGGTGCCTGTGTGGCTCAGTCGTTAAGCATCTGCCTTCCACTCAGGTCATGATCCGAGGGTCCTGGGATTGAGCCCCGCATCAGGCTCCCTGCTCAGCAGGAAGCCTGCTTCTCCCTCTCCCACTCCCCCTGCTTGGGTTTTTTCTCTCGCTGTGCCTCTCTCTGTCAAATAAATAAATAAAATCTTTAAAAATAAAATAAAATAAAATGGATTGAGGACCTAAATGTGAAACCTGGAACTATAAAAATCCAAGAACAGAGCACAGACAGTAATTTCTCTGCCATTAGACACAAAGTTTTTTTCTAGATCCATCTTCTGGAACAAGGCAAACAAAAAACAAAAATAAACTAGTGGAACTACATCAAAATACAAAGCTTCTGCACAACAAAGGAAACAATTCAAAACTAAAAGGCAAACCTTATCTGATAAAGGTTTAGTATCCAAAAGAGAACTTATACAACACCCCTAAAACAAATAATCCCAATAAAAAATGGGCAGGAGACATGAATAGACATTTCTCCAAAGAAGATATACAGATGGTCAACAGACACATGAGAAGATGCTCAATATCACTCATCATCAGGGAAATACGGATCAAAACTATAATGGGATATCACTTCACAGCTGTCATCAGAATGACTAAAATCAGCAACACAAGAAACACAAGAAACAAGAGGCAAGGATGTAGAGAAACAGGAACCCACATGCACTGCTGGTGGGAATGAAAACTGGTGCAGCCACTATGGAAAACAGTATGAAGGTTCCTCAAAAAGTTAAAAATGGAATGAACCACCCTACCATCCAGTAATTGCACTACTGAGTAATTATCCCAAAAATACACAAACACCAATTCAGAGGGATACACGTACCCCTACATTTGCAGCAGCATTATTTATGACAACCAAATTACGGAAGCAGACCAAGTGTTCATCAATAGATGAATGGATAAAGAGCTGGTAAATATATATATAATATATATGTGTGTTATATATATTATATATATGATGCAATATTAATCAACCATAGAAAAGAATTACATCTTGCTATTTGCAACAACATGGATAGAGCTAGAGAGTATAATACTAAGTGAAACAAGTCAGAAAAAGACAAATACCATATAATTTCACTCATATGTAGAATTTAAAAAAAAAAAAAAAAACAAGTGCGCAAAGAAAAAGACAAACCAAGGAACAGACCCTTAACTAGAGAGGACAAAACTGATGGTTACCAGAGGAGAGACTGGTGGGGGGATGGGTGAAATAGGTGATGAGGATTAAGGAGTGCACCTGTGATGGGCAGCAAGTGTCCTACAGAAGTGCTGATCACTGTATTTTACACCTGAAATTAATGCAACACTACATATTAACTATACTGGAATTAAAATAAGCCTAAGACTGGGGCACCTGGGTTAAGCCTCTGCCTTCGGCTCAGGTCATGATCTCAGGGTCCTAGGATTGAGCCCCACATCAGGCTCTCTGCTCAGGGGGGAGCCTGCTTCCCCCTCTCTCTCTGCCTGCCTCTCTGCCTACTTGTGATCTCTCTCTCTATCAAATAAATAAATAAATAAATAATCTTAAAATGAAAAATTTAAAAAAAAAAATAAGCCTAAGACTGAACAAGTATTCCAACTAATAAATGGAAATGAAATTACAGAATTTTAATTATAAACCAGACATAAAGAAACTCCTGACAATAAAACATAATACTTCCTATGGTCTTGCCAAAGGGATCAAATCTGAGTCTGATCAAGCTTCTTGATCTAGCTGCCATTTTGCAGGAAATGAAATATAAGAAACAGGATTATGCAATCAGCAAAAGCCAGACTGTCCTAGATAAAAATAAATAGATGGGACTCCTGAAGATTGGGGGAGGGGGGGCCTTAAAGACATTCCAAACTTTTAAAAAATCATGAATAAATTATGGTGTCTGGTGATGTACTTTTGGGTAATAAAACTATAAAGAAACTCAAGGAAGTGACTCCTATAAAAGTCAAGGTAGTGATTAGGAATAGTTCAAAAAAAGCAGGGACGGGGGGATTTGAAATGGACAGGATAGCTGAAGGGTAGATGGCAAGGTTCCATTAATTAACCTGGGTGGTGTTTCCCTTATGATAATTTACTAAGCTACATATTTGTTTTTTTTTCTAGAACTGTTTTAATTTACAATAAAAAAGTTTTTTGTTTTTTGTTTTTTAAAGGTCTGATTTCTAGTTCTAACTGCAGAACATGGGGATGTCACTTGCTAGGCCTTTACTCATGCTCAAAATGTAAAGGTACACTAAGATATATTCTAGACCTACAATAAATAAACTATAAAAATGTCTACTAAATGAGTATAATGCCATTCTTTACAAAAATCATGCCAGAAAATGACTTAAGCCATGGAGAGTGATAACAGCCTTCCCAAAGAGGGGGGGGGGATCCACCCTCCCCCCCCAAAAATTAGCTTAACAATGATAACATCTAAATTTACTCTTGGACTATTTTTTCAGATTTTGGTGATCCCAAGGATAGAGTTCCCAGTTTACCTGGTCTATCCTTGGAAGGCTTTCTGATATTGAAAGGATTTCAAATAGTTCTGTATTACATTGAACGTAAGAAGATATACCAACCCTATTTTCTTCAAAGTGGAGGGGAACCATGATACTGCACCATTTAGGAAATGGTATTAAGTCAGGGAAACATGAAATTAAGAATTAATGCTTTTTGTACATCAAGATGATTAACATATGAAGGATTTAAGTATGTACAGAATGTATTCTATTTAGGAATAATTAAGAACTGAAAGGCTGTCTCTTAAGCCCAAACTAAATTAAGGAGGGTTTTAAGATTACGGCCACCAACTAGGAATATCAATCAGTCCACTGAAGCTTTTACACCAGGCAAACTCTTTTCCTCCTTATTAATACTCCACTGGACATCTCCCAAAATAGACCAGGTCCTTCCATCTGTCATAGTAGACAGAATCAGAAGAGGGGAAGGTTAAAGTGGACAAAGGTTAGGATTTCTTCATAGCTACAGTATGCCATTCTGATCTGATGCCCAGGCAAACTAGCCTTAAACCCTCAGTGGCTTTATTTGTAAATATGCTCTATGCTTTGCCTTTAAATTCTATCAACTCCTAGTCTCTTGTTGAATTAATGTTACACTACATAGACCTCTAGCGATGAGGCTCATCTTGTACAGCCCAGGAGAGTTTTTCATCCTTGCTTTTATACTAGAATCACCAAGAGATCTTCACAAAGTGCAGGTGCCTGGATCCTACCTGCAGGAATTAACTTGCTAAATGCTAGGGCTCAGACACAGTTTTTGGGTGTTTTGTATTTTTTTTTTTTTTAAGTTCTCCAGAAGATTCTAATGGATATCAAGGTTGAGAACCAACGTTCCTGTCCACTCTCATTTCCGGCTCATTTCATGAATTACCTATCCCCTTCATTCATGAAAGGCAACCACAGATACATAACATTTTTTTCATTTTCACATATTCCTTCAGAACTATTTCTTCTTTCAAACGGTTCATTCCATAGGGCTATTGCTCATCACTTTTATCTCCCTCAAATCACGTGCCTCTTTTTTCTGACACTCTCCAAGTTTTTACTACTTTTGCTGTAATCGGTCATAAGTGTAATTACATTTGCAAAATCTAAAAAGCAAGAACAGAGCAAATTATCTCTGACAAGAAACAATTCAGTGAAAAAGATAAAAACCACCTCAGATGATCTCCAATGCCACAACTGGTATAAGCATCGGGGACCACATCAGGTTCTAAAATTCTAGGTTTTACCAGTAAATAACATTATTTCTATATCAGGTGAGTCTTTTTAAAAATTGCTTTAAGAAAAGGTATCTTTAAGGTGGGTTTGTTTTGGTAAGATCTTATTTGAGAGAGAATGAGAGTGTGTGTGTGCCAGCAGGGTGGGGGGTGGGGGAAGCAGAGGGAAAAGCAGGTTCCCTCCCTGCTGAGCAGGAAGCCAGATGAGGGGCTAGATCTCAGGACCTTGATAGCATGACCTGAGCAGAAGACAGATGCTGAATCAACCAAACCACCCAGGCACCCTTAAAATTTTTAAAAGACCAAAAATACACAATTCTAATTTGAACCTAATATAATTTCTTATAAGGAAAAAAAAAAAAGATGAGGAAAAGATGACTGGGTTCTTCATTATCATCTCCTGCCTAAGCAAGAACACAGGGCAGTAATAGCAGGAGCACATTATTCGCCCCTGGTGCTGCCCAGAAACAACTCATAATGAAGCTGGATGGATTTGAACTGTTAGAAGATCATTTTAATTGTACATAAATAAAACCTGTCCTATGTAGGCAGAAATGGAAATTAAAGTGCCAGTTAGATTATTAAGAAATACTCCTAACAAGAAATTGGTTCATTGCCCTGGGGCTCTGATATTTCCTCCTAGTCAGCAAGAAAGACCTGGAGACAAACAGACAAAATAACGGAAGCAAGGGCACTGCCCTGCCGATAAATAGGTAAGTGTCTAATACCAAGTACCAGCCACAAATTTTTACTCAGCTTTTGTTACAAGTGCACTTGGATCAAATCCCTAACCTGAAATGGAAGCCAAAAAATAATCCACGTTACCTTTAAGTAGCAAAAATGTGTAGAACTGTCTGGTTCATCTAAGTTCCCAGTGCTTGAAATATAACCCTTTTAAGTAATAACAACGATTAAAAGTGAGAGAAAACAACACTTGATGTATCTGCATCTGACAATGTTTTCCAAAATTAACATGAAAATAAACCCCCTCCAGAAAAAAAAAAAAAAAAGACTCTGAAAGGTATGAAAATGCCCCCACCAATATAATACAATATTAACAAATCAGGGCTAAACGAGATGAACTCCAGGTTTTCTACCTAGGAAAAAATACACAAATTTGACCATCACTAGTATTTTCCCAAAACAATTCTTTCCTGATCAGGACACGCCTAGAAGGACGACACTGGACAAAACCACGTCATTCATACTTGAACATCATGGCCTACTGGGCTAGGACAAGAGGTACCTGGTAACACCTTTCAAAATACACTATATATACACACAGGTACACATACATACAAGAACCTACAATCCTACATTTATGAACTCCATGTAGGCACATTTTATCACATTGTTTAAAAAACTTGTTACCCTTTCTATGTGCCTTTTAAAGTTATGTTCTAATATTTGGTGTTTATTTCTTACTAAGGAAGTCTAACCCAGAACTACAGAAATACTTAGGGGCTGAAGGAGGAGAGCTCAACATGAAGCAAACTTCTCCAATACACGCCTCAGAGGAGCCTTGCAGTCAGTTGTCTGTGGTCACGAATGACTAGGAAAGAGAAAAGCTGAAAACAAAACAAAAAGAAGCTAGCGGACTTCCAGGAGCAGAAAGATTAATTCTGCTTCTTTGGGGAAGAGGTGGGGAGAGACGGATGGCGGACCAAAAAGGAAAAAACTAAATATAAACAGGAAATAAAGGATGGACGTTCTAATGAAGAAGGTAAGAAATGTGAAATTAGGCCCTACCAGTCATCAGCCCCCCCCTAAAAATCAGCTCTTTACTTGCAGGTGTGATACAGCTTCCTAGGGCATACAGATGGAGGGAGGGAGGTCCAGGAGCAGGAGCTTAGAGGAATTTTTTATTCCAAGCTAATGCATTCAGAAGGAACTAGAAGTACGTATTTGGAAGAGAAATTATTTGAGCCTTTTATCCACACCAAATGGTACAACCCAAAAGATAAGACCACATGCTGACAGGTAGCAGTCCGGTTGTCATCTGTATAGAGGTAAACTGTCAGGGCGGTCTCATATCTTGTGTTTAAAAATAAGTTCCGGAGGGGCACCTGGGTGGCTCAGTCAGTTAAGCATCTGCCTTCCACTCAGGTCATGATCTCAGGGTCCTGGGATCGAGCCCCACATGGGGCTTCCTGCTCTTTGGGGAGCCTGCTTTTCCCTCTCCCTCTGCCTGCAGCTCCCTTGCTTATGCTCACTCTGTCTCTTTGTCAAATAAATAAAATAAATAAATATATGGGGGGGGTGGAGAAAAAAGTCAACTCCAAAAGCACTGATAAGCAAATACTCAAGCCCACTACTTAGTTCCTGGAGGCAAAGGTGTTATATTCCACCCCCTCCCTCCCTCTCTCCCTCCATCTCACACCCTCTGAGCTGCCTTCTTCTTCCAGGGATTTGCTTTCCCTTCCAGGGCTGTAGATGTTGACTTCTCAGGACTCCTCCGGTTTGCATTGCCACAGATTACCCTGAAAAAGCAGCCACCTGAAACAGCACAAAGAAGATTCTTTCTTCTCAACAGATGGAAGAAGTAGAATGATTTTTTTTTATTTTTTAGATTCCTTTGTGATGGAGGGGTGGGGAAGGGAAGTATCTTATTGCTCTAAATCCTCCCCTCTGTAAGGTATCCTTTTTAACACCTTTTTCCAGTGGTTTTTAAAGTAACCCATGGCTTCCTGTGACTTTCACATTACCCAGACATCACCTACCCAGGAGCCAGTTCACCCTGAATACAACTCAAGCACCAGCAGGAGTATAAACACCAACATCAAAACGGGTATCACAGACACAGGGAGGAGATACCAACACCAAGAAAAGAAAAACTTGGTGAGGGCAGCTCGTCTATTAGGATTTATCTCCAAAGCCTGGTTTGTCTCCTCAAGGTACAGGATTCCTGACAACAAAACCATCATTTAACGTTATCTGCAGAGGTGCTTTCAGAATTTGAAGGGGGAAAATAACTAGACCACAATAAAGAACGAGAACAACACTCAAAGCCAGGGTAAGCAGGACTCAATACATTTACAGGGTAGATGTTTATTAAATTACAGTTCCCTATAGAAAATAGGGGAAATTTTTACACAATTTGTGGCTCAAGAGCTCCTTGGTGTTGGTTTCAAAATTTTCTTCTTACATTTTTTTTGGAAACTATGGAGTCTCTTCCATTTGGACTATCATGTTAGAGCCTCATTTCAAGGTCCTTACCCCTTACTGCAGAATACTTACCAGCCCCCTAGTAATCAAACAAAAGTCAAGACTGTATTCATTCTTTCTGAAACAAATTTTCTTCAATAAACTTGCTACGGAACATCTGAGGCAAGTCATCTACCAAGGAATGGCCACTTGGCGCTGTACTACTACCGGCTCTCATGTATGCACAGTCTACTTGATGAGGGGAGTAATTTTCAGAATGAATTAGAGATGGAAACCCTGCATAGGCAGAAGGCTATAGGGACGGTCCAGCCAGATGCGCACAATAGCATAGCAAAATCCCCACCTAAAGTAGTTTAAATAAGAACGGGCATCACCTCACGTGACAGAAAAATCTGGAGGCAGGGCTGTATAAGACCAGATCAGCAACTCCAAGAAGTCATGTGCCAACTATCCCATGCCCTCTCACAACCATGTCAAATAACGGGGAAAAAAGTGGTTTTCTGCCCTGGATCTCTTTGTGAGGGATTAAAACCTTTCTCAGAAGCCCCCAGCAGACAGTACTGGCCAAACCTGGCTCACATACCCATGCTGCAGGAAACTGGGAAAATGTGGCTTTGGCATTTTTCGGCCTCTAAAGCAGGCTCTTTGCTTAAAAAAAAAAAAAAAAAAAAATAGTTAATAATCTTTTCTAACTGAAAAAAATCAGCATTACCATTGGGCTACTGAAACAAACTTAAGGTCTTAGAAACAACCTAGCTTAATTGAGGATTTGTTATTTTTCCCCCATTCCAAAAATCCAGCTTAGCTACTTTAGGGCTGGTTTGAGCATTAATATTTCTAAAGAATTTTCAGATTATCAACTGCAGGCATCAGTGCTATTTTGAAAAATATTAATGCTTCTCCACAAAACAATCTCAAAGCAAAGTCTAAAGCTAAATTTATAACAAAAGTTTATCTGACACAAACACCCCCATGCTCTCTAGAATAACTCATCTATAAATTTTGACGGTTTTTCCTCAGAGAAGATTTTTTTGTCCTCATTAACCTCAATACACTGGTATGACAGAGTCTGTATCTAAGAGTTAATGTGTTTCTACTTCCAGAGCAAAAATAGATGACTGGTCAGCTTGAACTTTCTAGAATGTTAACCAACCGCCAAATTATTCAGCATCCTCCTAGGAAAAGCCATGATCCTCCACACACTAATTAAATGAGTGAATGCTTTAATCATACTTTAGATAACTAATCTATTTCAATCCTGATAATCTAATTATCTAATTCTAGTAAATAAATTCCAACCTCAGTCCAAAACGATTAGAGGATTAAAGTTTACAATCAGTGTATGCAAACTGAAATAGATCCACTCTAATGAAGTTCAAAGCAGTTTGTTCTAAAAGGTCTGTTTATTATCTAAAATTCAAGAATTAAAATGCATTATTATACCAATGTTTTCTAAAACAGTTCTAACTAATATAGTATCTCTTATAATTTTATTAAGTGAATTTATGTTCTTTGGATTTAAAATTGTCTAATAGGGGAGTCATCCCTGATCACTCCATGAGACAGCACAAGGAGGGTTGGAGAGACAGGTAACAATAGATAAAGGGGATTAAGAGTACCCTTACCAGAGATGAACACTGAGTAATGTTAGAATTAGTGAAACCTCTTGTACATCTGAAACTAATGTAACACTGCATGTTAACTACACTTCAATAAAAAAGGAAAATAACACCATCTCCACACGTCCCCTGTGTTTTTTTCCACATTGCATTTCATTTATCACGTATGTTTATGTGTTTTGTTACATGTCTTATGTTGCTCCGTAAGTCACCATGATTGACCATCTTGGTACTCCAACTCCAATGCCTGGAACACTGCCTGATATACAGACACTTAATAAATGTGATGCAGACTCACTAATGGTCAATTTGTATTTTTCAAAAATATAAGTCCATTTCCATCAATAACTACAGTGTAATGATTTCAACAGCAAGAACAAATCACAAAGAAAAAATAAGAAACAATTGCTAACAACCACTGCTATCAAAAGAGGCAGCCACAGGTATAAAACCTGCTATGTTCCACTAATGAAATAAACTATTTTTTTTTAGTATTTTATTTACTTGACAGAAAGAGAGAGCATGAGCCGGGAAGGGGGTAGGGGTGGGGGCCGATGGGTGGGGAGAGGGAGAAGCAAGCTCCCCACTGAGCAGGGAGCCCGTGTGACTAGATCCCAGGACCCAGGATCATGACCTGAGCTGAAGGCAGATGCTTAACAGGCTGAGTGAGCCAGGACCCCCATAAACAATTAAATTCTAACAACAAGCCTATGATGTAGCTCTAAGTCCCATCTTGTGGAGGAGGATGTTGAGAATCGGGTAAAATAAGATGCCCAGTATCAAAGGGATGATAAGTCAATCCACAACACAAGTGCTCTCTTAAGTCCCTAACGTTCATTTGTGATATCCAGGGACCATTAAGGGGCAAAAGCAATTTTCATCACAATAGCAGGAAACAACACCCATCTACATAAGGAGCCAGAAAAAGTACAGTAATCTGATTTCTACAACTCAACATCAAACTGCAGAACAGGAGGCATGCTTAAAAATTAAACATCACTTGAGTCTGCTTTCTAAAAGAAAATCCTCCAAGTCACTGAATGTTCTAGTAGATACATAGAGCTTACGTATAAGTAACTTAAATTCTCGTTAAGTTGGCCTTTAGTTAAAGTATCCAGTGAAAACTGCAGCGTATTAAGTTATTCTTCTCCAACCAATTCTGTTTTAAATTCAGCCAAAATCATTTTCTACTGTCTTTCTGATTGCTTCTTCATTAGTTCCCGTTTTGTAGACTTCATCCCATCCATCAGTTCGATTTCTATATGACTGGCCAAGCTCATTTGTTGTCCCATGAAATAAATGTAATTGATTCTGCATGCCAGTCATGGTTTCTTAGACATTTACTCATTACTTCCACCCACATATTTCATGTTTCCTTGGGAAAACTGGCAGCCACGTGGAGGCTTAATGCTCTTTTCAACGTCTACGTTTATAATTTGTTATGAGATAATTTTATCCATAGGGAACCTCACATTAAAGATATGCCGCCTCTCAGTCACACTATTATGTGAAGTGATTTAGGTAGTTATAGTAAAATCGGCCCTACTTTTCTATAATACAAATAGTATCCCAATTTAAAAGTGACATCAGAGATCAATAGCCATCTTAATCCACTTTCCTTAACAAGGAAAGAAGTTTGGAGGAAACCAACCCAGTCCATGTTCCTCATGAATGTCAGGGGCAAAAAAAGCAAAAGCAGTCTTAGAAGGTATGAGAAATATTTTTAAATTAAATAAAACATCCTACTCGTGGTCTTTATACATTCAAAAGCCCTGTGATTCCAGTTGCTCAAAAATTTAAGCACTTCGTTAGACAAATGTGTGTTGTTTTCCACACTATAACACGGTTCAGCAGTATTTTTCAACTTGACAGTTTTACTTACTGTCTTGGAAGCAGTATTAATGTACTGCATCACCATCTCTTTTTTGATGCTAAAGTCTTTTTTTCCCGCAATGGTGCCTTCTTATCTTCATTTAAATTCATATCTTCCTGGAAAACACAATTAAAAAGCCTCATTTTAGAATCTAAGTAAAGTAGCAATTCTACATACCCTAGGAACGGAAAAATCAATAATTTGTGACTAAAGCAGCATTAATTGTTTTGGAATGATTTACACATAGTTCTGCCTGGAGAAAAGAAAGAGCAGGAAATACAGACAAAAACATGTTCTAGATCATTTTAACAGGTAAAACAATTACCAGAAAATCTTTTTAAAATTCACAGCAAGCTAGTAAAATTACATTCTCATCACTACAGATAATTAGACACTTAGATTAGATTTCTACCTTTCATAAGGTCATCTAGAGTCACAATTTAAATACACACACACACACACACACACACACAAACACAACACACACAACTATAGTTTGTTGTTGTTTTTTTTAATAGCTGTACCTGACGCTATCTTGCACTATTTCTGAAAGAGCTGCTCCATGCATCAAAAATTAAAAGGTAAATAAGCCAACCACTTTCCAGATTGTGTAGCTACAAGCTCATCTGATCAAATACCTGGTATAGATCCTGGCAAAAGGCATTCTATAGTGGTCTCTTGTCTACCCCTATCAAAAAATATCCATTAACTACTTAGTCTACTCTGTGTTCTAAATCATCTAAGAGTTGTACTCATAAAAAGAGGTACCACCCAAAAATCTAACATTTCTCAACAGCACCCTTCAAAATAAAGATTTAAGTAACCTAGATAGTGCTACAGGTCTCATTTTAACTTTTTAAAAATACAAGTCAAGAATGCCCACTTAAATGTGGGAATTTCTACAAGCTATCTTATTTAGAGGCTGCTCTGGCAAAGAAAAAGAAGCTTACAGGGAGACAAAAATGACTAAATTAAAAGGGCAGCTCAAATGGATTTCCTCCAGATACTAGCCCTTTGTCATGTGTGATATGCAATATAACACACCTGAATGTATACCAACCCTATATCCACTCAGAAACAGGTGTATAAAAATCAGAACTTTGGAGCACCTGTGGAGTCCAGCAGGTTAAGTTTTTATAAATGTTTTATAAAAGTGCTACAACTCATCAAACACTGTTATTTATGCCTTTAGCTGACTCAGTTTTTGGCTACTAATCCCTTCAAGCACTTAAAAGTCAAAATTTCCTTCATTTCACTTTGATATAAATATTTAAGATTTTAGAAGTTGTTCCACTTGACCCTAATAAAAGGTAGTAATTAATAATGTCACTCCTGCCCATTCAGGTTGGAAATATCTTATTATGTGAATAATGGTTTGTTTTGTTCTCCCTCTTTTTTTTTTTTTTTTCTTTTTTACTTTATGCCAGGGACTCTCAAGAGACCTTAATACCACTTAGGATTTTAAAAATATCTTGAAATATTTTGGTTGTCAATGACTGAGATGATGCTATCAGCATTTATTTAGGTGTGCTAGACATTTTTCAACACCTGGGTTAATCCTGCATGATAAGAAACTATTCTGTGTCCCACAGAGAGATGCACAAACAAAAAAGAAGAAGAAGAAGAAGAAGAAAGAAGAAAGAAAAAAACAAAACAAAACACAAAAACTTCCTAAGCTTTGACTAATTCAATAGAATATAAAATGAAATTAATATGTAAATTATTACTGACTAAATACTTTGCAGTATATGGTTTTAATAGACATTGATTTTTTCCAAGAATCCAACTACTCTGCAAGTTATAGTATACTGGCTTTTTGTTTTTGTTTCAAATAAGCTTTGCCATCAATTGTGCTCAATTTTTTTAATTTGGGTATCCCAGGACGACACTGGTTGTTGTATTTGAATCACTGGAACAGCAAAGCTATGTTGACATGCATAATAGCTATTATACTCACGTGAAGCAAAGATTCAAGAATGACTTTTTTGAACCTTCCTGCCTAGTCATGGCCAATTGCTTACATTGCAATGTATGTGGTTGTATTATGCAGTACAGTAAGACATTAAATGGATTTTTAAAATTATGATTATAGATAGCTTCTACTATCTATAACGACTTTCACTAGAAGAAAGTAATGGGGAAGTCACAGGGAAGTAACGGGAGTAGTTGTTCTAAAAAGGCAAAGGACATGAGAGTACTGAGAACCTCTGTATTTAATTATTCACTGTATTTTTTATTTTCTGTCCAATGGGCAAACATGACTCAGCTCTTTACCAGCAAATTAAAATAGTTAGTAAATACAGAATATGGGAAAAACTACAAAGTCTAATGCTTTCTTTTTGGAAAGATATATTCAAGATGACAGCAGCTCATATGCAAAAGTGGTATATTTGGAATTAAGGAAGAAACCCAGAGTTTTCCCAACCCGTTTCCTCTGCCATACCCCAACTCTCTTGTCTAAATACAGGACTCGCTTCATGACAGTACCAGTTTAAAAGCAAAAGGAAACAAGAAAGGACACTAAGAAGTCTGGAATCAGCTACGCAGTACCACGGACCCTTCTCGTTTGGCAGGTAACTCTCTATTTGATCAGAAAAAAATGGTCCTGGAAAAAGAAATTCTGCCATTTACAAACGGAAATAGAGGAGCACTGAAAAGGAAAAATATGTTTTTGTGCATAAAGAGTGCAAAATTTAGCTCTACAGAGAAAAAGTCTGAAAGAAGAGAGCCCTTTTGGGCATGGACACTGGATTTGGGGGGTCAGGGGCCACAAAGTCCTTGGGAAATGTAGTAGAAGCTTTTTCCAAAACAAATGCACATCTATGTTATAGTAGAAAAACAAAATTTCCTTCTACCCTTTATAGGTTTTTCTAGTTAATTTAAGAAATAAGTTGTCATGAGCCAGATTAATGGGAGAAAACCACATACATGAAAGATTTCAAGACAGAAAGGTAAAATGAGGTTTATATGCCATCCTGAGGTAAGGAATGGAACAGGAGCCCTGGGTTTCAAGGGAAGGAGGGCAATTCACAGGTGGTAAGAAAAGTTTGGTAATCAGATAGTTGTCCTCCTACACAGGTCACTCAGATAAAACTTCTCTCTCCTAACTCCTCTCTGGGAAAGGCTCCCAATTTAGATTCTTCTAGGTGGTTCAGAGAGGGGAAAAAAATCTCTCTCCAGCCTGTAGGGTCTCAAATGCCTTCCACTCAAATAGCACACATGTTAAAGTGACACATTTTGGGGAACCTTGCTCTGAACCACTTCAGTATTTTTGTGTTTAATTCCAGAGGAGCTAAGCTGAGCATTTCTGAAGGCTATTCCAGAAACTGGAGTGGGGAAGTGGGGTTCAGGAGCCTAGCATCTTCATGTAATAACCCCCAGTCTTAGGGGAAAATCTTCATTGTGAGATTTTGAGTATCACATCGTCTACACTCCCTGAATTACAGAATAGAAAATCCAGGCTCACAGAAATCAGACGACTTTTCAGGGATAGCTGGTTATTTGAAACTCGAGACCCAGAGCCCCGACTCCCAGTCTAGTGCAGCTTCCAGGTAGTTCTAATAGGTCCCTTGAAAGCAAGTCATCAATTTTTATGTTACTCAGTTTACACCTGTCCAAAATGATCACATAGCATCTCTCCTACCTTAGGTCAGGTTCCTTAGAGGTAGAGTATGAGACAGGGATTCTGGTGCACAGGACTAATGGAGGGGATGCCTTCATGGTAGTGAATAAAAAAAAAAGCAAGACAGAGCTGGGGAAAGACACATGTGAAAATGTTGCCTCAGCTAGTCTTGCTTCAGCCCAAATTGCACTGCTATCAATACTACCTAGAGTAAGAGGGCAGTTGTACACCTCCAAATCAGTCAGTTAGCTACAGGATCATAGTTCCCGGAGGCCAGATCTCTGGAGAGGGCAGCTGTGAGTCACTGGGAACCAATATGAATCGACTGAGGTTTGCATGCACCAGCCTGGTAAAGGGTGTCCTTTAGGGGCATAACAGCACACACAACACCTTTTGAAAACAACTGTATAATAAGGCTTATTTTTAAACAGAACCAGATAATACAGAAACACATACAGGGCCTCAACAAGCTATACAAACCATGGTATGAACCAATTCTTCCATTCAAACATAGGTTGGTACATCTACTACACTGCATAGAGACAAAAAGAAAGTGCAGGAACAGATTTTAAGAGATTCCTGAAATGTGGTTTACTTCACTGTATCAATGTACTCAGACATATGTAATTCATTAAATATTATAAATCAAATACTGAACAGGAAATACAGAGAACACATAATTGTAAAAGAACAGATGAGTAATTTGAATGAAGCTAATATTTAGTGGATAAAAGATAAAGTTTTCCCACTTCTAGTTATCAGTTGGCTATTTAGGTGACTAGATCTCAAAAATATCTTAGCAGTTATCAACTCAAAACTGTCTGAAGAGTATTGTTGGTAATGTTCTATAAATATCTTAACATACATTAGAAAGTAACTAACTTATAGTGCTACCTTCATACACATGTTGAGGCACGGTTTTGCCTGGGGAAACTGGGAGTTGCAACATCAAAAACTAATTTTCCTTTAGTTAATTACTTTCTAATTAAAAACTATACCTTAATTGAACCACTGTGCTATTTTACTATGTGAGTCTGACTGGAACTAAGGATAGATTTTAGAAACAGAAAAAATGCTGCAGAAAAGAAGCCCAAATGAAGGAGCACTCTACAAAATAAGGATTCTTCTCAAGTATAAAGGTCATGGAAGATAAGGAAATGTCATTGATTGGAGGAGACCAAGGATACATGGTAATCTGAACTTGAGACATGATCCTGGATTGGATCCTAGAACAGAAAAAAATGCAAGTAGAAAAACTGGCAAAACCTCAATAATGTAATTTAGTACTGTACCAACATTAATGTCTCAGTTTTAATAACTGCATTCAAGTTATATAAGACGTTGACTTTTGAGGAAGTTAGGTGAAGGGTATCTAAGAATTGTCAGTGCTCTCTTCACAACCTTTCTATAAATCTAAGATTGTTTCAAAATCTTATTGCAAGATAAAATTGAAATATTTATAGAATTTCTGCCATTAAAATAAGTTCAAAATGAGGAAATGGAACATCCCTCATTCTTAAAATTTTTTTTTAAGTCTAGTAAATAATGTACACTTGCAGTGTATTTGGCTATAATAAATACAGATTTGACAGAGGGGAAGGAAGTACAGAAACCACTATCAAAACAAATCTGAGGTTACTAAAAGGTAGAGGTAAGACACAGGTATCAGAATTCCATTCCAAATCTAAAGGTCAGGCACCCTTTGGAATTTTCCCAGACCAAATTCAAGTTGCTCACATTTCTTCCCATTTTCATTCCAAACCTGCCCTGTAAACCATCATTCTTCCCAAAATTCTTTCTACAACTTTTGACAAAGACTTAGTATTCCTGTCATCTTAAAGAAGTTCTTTGGCCAGGCATGGCACTCAACATTTATAATTATGTAATAGCCTCTTTTTCATTGAAGAGAGAATGGAAGCTTAGGAAATTCCTTCAGCTGACCATAGTCCTATGGCTGAAATTTGAAATCTGGTCTATCTTAACTCTCCATTTTTATTCCCATAGTATTTGTCTCCATCATGGTCTAAAATCGAATTTCCTTTGGGGCTAATACTATCAGACTTAACACTTATGTGGGCCAGCACCTGGTGTTGACTCCTCTTCCGTCCCATGCCTTGCCATCCAGTCTTCAGCCTCCCCTGACCAGCGGTCTTTACTTCCCCTTTTCTCAACCCCACACCTAGACCTTTTCATTATGTAAAAACTGTTGCACCTCAAGTATCATCATAATCTCCACAACTCTATTCTCTGACCTCCATCTTCTCTCTTTTCACTTGTCCTACTCCCAAACCACCATGGTCTTGACCTCAATAAAACCTTTTTCCTTGATCCCTTCTATTTTCTCCCAAAGCAGGTTAATTCCATGATCCATCACTTCCTACATTTATGGAAAAGCCAACTAGATTTTCCTTCTCACATTCCCTAAGGTCCTTACTTCAAATTCCCTTCCCAGAGAACTATGAAACTATTACTTCCACCTATCATTTTCAGTAAGCAAATTTCAATTTCCTCTGTGAAAAGAAAGCTTTCAATTTCCCATTTCCTATATTACCAATTGATTTGCACACTAAAGTTTATCAATTCTTGCATCCACCCAAAGATAATTCCATTCATTTATGCTCTGGATCCTCCTTCCTCTCACCTCCTGAAAGGGCACTGCATATCAATTATCCTTTTTTAATCCTGTCTCACTAAATTGTTCTCAGTTGGTTGGGTCTCAATACATAAACACGTTAATCCTTAATGGATCAAAATTAAAAAGAAAAGGAGCCTTCCCTCAACCCTAGCTCTCCTTTATATATGGCTTCCTTCATTCTCCTTCACAGGTAACCTTTTAAAGAACTTTTTTTGTACACTCGCTGCCACTTTCACAATGCAAAGACCACAGTGGATTTCCTTTCAGGTATTTGTTAAGTAAGAAGTAACACAAGTTTGCAAACAGAATTTGCTAATCCTCTTTCAGGACAAACCATGAGATGAAGATAATTTTCTGAAGGATGAAGCTGGAGCTAGAGATAACACTCACCTCCCTAGCTGAGAAAAATGACAGAAATAAGGTCCAGCCCCAGAGACAGATTCTTCAGACACAGGTAAAAATGGCCAAGCTGAAATCCAGGACATTTTCAGGAAGCACTAGCAGAACTGCACAGAACCTTGGTGACCTGGAACAACGGTGGCATCTGGGGGAGGAGTGAACAGAGTAGAGATCCTCCAGACTTCCCTCAAACTGTGTCCATTTCTATGATGCACTGTGTCCAGCCAGAGGAATGAGGATACATCTTTTTCTAAATTGCACATGGACACCCTAGGTGTCAAAAGCAGCCCTGACCTAGAAACCAGGTCAAAGGAATATAGTCAAGTCAGCAGCTGTTAAGCTACTGCAAAGGATTCCTTCTGTCTGTGTGCTGGATGGGGTCATTAGTTCCCACCAACAAGAAAGTTGCAAGCTTGCTACTGTATTTTACACACCTTGACCCCATCTTAGACTGACAAAATACTGGTAAAAATAAATATTTTCCACATTTTCTTGGCAAAACTGAAGGGAGGAAAAAAGATGCACTCTTAATGCTACCGCTCATACATGCAACTAGTTAGAACACTAAGGAGCAATCAAGCAAAGAATGGCAAACAGAATGGACATACTTTCAACCAAGTTACAAACATTAGTCTCACTATTTTCATTCACGGATGTGGATTTTACAAGACAGCATGCTCATTAAATTTACATACATCAAGTTGAGTGGGATAGTTAACACCATGGAGAGTCAGATTAAATTTAAAATGATTGACTATTTGGAGAATTAAGCAAGCACACAGGGAGCAAGCTGAAGATGGTCAGGTCTGAGGAAATTCACCCAGAGAGGAAAATCTCTACAGACGCACAGAGGCATACTGTTTAGAAAATATATGTGGAAGATAGTAGAGTCCTAGATCCAAACATTCCCCTGCATCAAAAAGCATCATATCAGAAGGTAAAACTGGAAGCACAACAATATCAAAACCAAACATGAAGTCTTTAAAGATTTTTTTTTTTTAATTTGACAGACAGAGATCACAAGCAGGCAGAGAGGCAGGCAGAGAGAGGAGGAAGCAGGCTCCTTGCTGAGCAGAGAGCCTGATGTGGGGTTCGATCCCAGGACCCTGGGATCATGACCTGAGCCGAAAGCAGAGGCTTTAACCCACTGAGCCACCCAGGCGCCCCCAAACATGAAGTGTTGAATCCAAAGTAATCCTCTCATTTAAAGTGTATTAAGGCTTCTGTTTTATGGGTTAAAACCAAGAGAATTGTTGTTGGAAACAGTCTCTCTTGTGCTCACATTTTTATCACCACAGCAACAAATTGGTTAAGCATTTTAAGAGGTCCACAAGATCCCCTAATTACTTCTCCTGAGACTTATGAGCTCACCAACCTATAAGCACAATTTTACCTGTATTTCCTCTAAAGATGTTCTTCTGTTCTCAACCATATTGGAATTCATCTTCCACACCATGTGCCAAAAAGGTCTTGCTAATGTTTATCCCTACATTAAGGTACTGTTTACCACCATGAACAGTTCAGTGCCAAATAAAGTGAAAGATTTCATGATCTCATTCCAGATCATTATATACATTCAAATAGTGTCCATTAACTGAATCTATCTAGTTCTGCAATTTGTTTTATTAGTCAGGTTTACATAAAATTAGAAAAAATCAGAAAATTGGAAAAGCTTTAGAATTAGAAAAATTAGAAAAACCTTGGAAAAAAGAACTCAGAATTAACTTTATTACTACTTTATATTCAACACGTCCATAAGTATGTTAATGCTACAGAATAGCTGATCTTTCTCTTGATCTTTTACTATATTCTTATATATGCCTTTATAGCAACTTTTTTACTTATCAGTTTGATTATAGAGAAGTTTTATATATATGTGTGTGTGTGTGTATATATACATACATACATATAAAATTTGGTTCTGCCAATAATGAGGTTCAATATTCACTGTTCTATCCATAGTATCTTTACTCAATCCCCATTAAAATTAATCAGAAACCAGACAAGCTAGCTCATTAACAGGACAGCAGCCAAAAAACAGCCTTTATCCAGAGACTGACCAAGAACTCACGTAAAATGTTGACCAAATATTCTAACTAGAGCTTATAGAAAGTGTAAAATAGCTCAGTTTGAAACTAAAATTCACTTTGTCCTAAACCAACAAAGGGGGGGGGATCTCAAGCATCACTCTTCTTCCATATAAGTTTTAGCTAAATAGATAAGAAATAAAATTAATAGGCAGGGAACTGCATAATTTATTTTGAAATATCTTACTGGAACTGTTCAAGCATACATAAGCACCTATAATCACCAATTGTTATGTGATCTTTTAGGTAAGAACACAGCTAGTGATAAAAACTTTTGATCTGCTTTTCAAAATTTTCTAAACAAATAGCGATATCTTCACCAATTACCTGAAGGATAAATAAATAGTCATAGAATGAATGGACAAAAGCCAACTTTTCTAGAGATGAAAGAAGACAGAGAAAAAGCCCTCACTGTTGGGAAAGAACTGACTTGCACACTTCCTAATTGGTGAAAGAGCATGCCTAAACTTTATCGTAACACCTATTCTTCTTAAAATTCCTCTAACCATTTTATTGGTTCAACGAACTCCCATCAGGCAAAATCCATTGCTCCTAAATCATTTATTTTCTCATTTATCTGGATCTAAAGAGAAACAACTAGGCATTGACATTATTCCCCCCTGACAAACACAACCCATGAATCAACTTGACAATTGCCTTATACTTCTATACGCTTTTTCTCCTCCTCCTCTTATTTGGATTATTATTCAGATTGCTTTTAAACCACCTTTCCCTAAATTTTTCAATTTCTACCTAAAGGAAAGGGAAAAGGTGACAACTAATAGATCAAAACAAACCATTCCCACACAACCACTCTCATTTTATCTGGCTAACCCTAAATATACTGTTTAAGTTTTTAAGAAATAAAAAAATACTCATGATATAGAAAAGCAGATTTGTAAAGAACACTAATACTTGAAATAAACTAAATGCTAGTAGGAATCTATAGCAGTCAATAAACATAATTAACACAAAAGTCTTTGTTGGTTTCTCTTTTCATTCCCACTCCTGGTTAAGATATCACCTACACATTCAACACAACAGCTATGCATTTAGCCAACTAAAGAAATAGCTAGGCATATCCTTACAACCAAGGATTAAGGGGAAAATAGGATAGGGAAAGAAAAAGGAGGAACTGTCCTTCACAGGTACCCAAACAGTGGGAACATGGGATAAAGTTAGCGAGACGACGAGGCACCTGGGTGACTCAGTCAGTTAACCAACTGACTTCTTGGTGTCAGTTCAGGTCACGATCTCAGGGTCGTGAAATCCAACCCCACGTGGGATTCCTGCTCACCACACAGTTGGCATGAGATTCTCTGTCTCCCTCTGCCTCTCCCCGCCACCCCCACATAGGTGCGCTCTCTTTCTCTCACTGCTGCCACTTCCCCCTGGGCCTGCACTCCCTCACTCAAATAGTCTTTAAAAATGTAAAAAGTTAGCAAGATGAGCCCTCCTCCCACCATCTACGGTAAGTATCAAAACATATGTACATGGTCATATTCGATTTTATAAGTTCACCTGAGCTCTTTTGTCTTCCTCTGGACCTTATGCTTCAAATACATCTGAACTGATTATAAAAAGACATCTCAGCATTTAACTGTATTTGTTCTAGTTTTTATCATTTGATTGCTTAAACTTAACATTTAACAAGGAGCGGGGGGGGGGGGGGACAGATCAGTTCACTTGACAATACATCCAATAAGCACTGTGAAGGCACTAAGGAGACAAGGTGAGTAAAGTTGACTATCCATAGTCCACTACGATACTCTTAAAAAAATTATTATATCAAAGTTCTCATTAAAGAAGTTCTTATAGTTCTAATGAATCAACAGTAAAACAAATATCAGAGTCACTCATTTAAACAGTAATAGAGGATATATGCAGTTAAAAAAAAGTTAGCAGGATCAAGAATCTACTCTAATGGAAGGCCAATCAACTCGGGAACTAGCCATAACTCAAGTAACTGAAATGTAAAATGAGAAAAGACCTTCACTAAATACTTTAGGGAGAGAAAAATAAGAACATATTGACTCTTTTCTAGGGTTTTTAGAAAGAGTTTTATGGAATAGATTGCATTTCATCTTCATTTTGGAGGCAGAAGAGGACTTTTAAGAAGGCAGAGCACATATTTGGAGGCAAAAGAGGACTTTAAGAAGCTGGAGTAAAAAGAAATAAGAGGAGTTTCTCGGTTCCCCTAATTCAGAGATTATTATGTCTGGAGGGAAATCTCAGTTTTGAAAAATATTCACCACTTTCAAGAAAACAGTTTTAACTTTTACTGTATGATTCTACTCAGTACAATGAAAAAGAAAGGAAGTAAGAAACATAATGCTTTCACAGATACTCTGAGAGGACACACACAAAAAAAGAATCTACAAATAAAAATGAGAATTCCGTAACATTACCAGATACCAAAATTCATAAATAAAAAGTGACAATATTCTTAGTTAAAAAAAAAATTTAAAGATGATTACATATTAGAAGTAAAGAATAAACCTAATAGATGTGCAATGTCCCTAGGGAGAAAAATAAACATTTACTCTGTTAGGAACCAAAAAATCTAGAGATAACACATATAATAATCACAGATGGGAAACTTAACATCACTAAATATCCATTTTTCCTAAATCAATAAATTCACTATGATTCCAGCCAGAATCCCAACAGGGTTTATAATAGAACTTAATTGATACTAAAATTAATACAAAAACAAGGCTCAAGAATAGTCAAGATGATTTGGAATAGAGGAAGGGATCTTAGATAATAAGGCTTATTATACAGCTATAGTAATTAAGACAATGAATGTAAATGAGAGCTAGACAAATAGACTAATGGGCCAAATCTAACCTCCACAACAAATCCACATACGTGCGGGAACTTGATGTTTACTAGTGAAGTATGATAAATGAAAGGATAAGAAGGACTATTAAATCAGTGCTGACAGGGGCACCTGGGTGGCTCAGTGGGTTAAGCCGCTGCCTTCGGCTCAGGTCATGATCTCAGGGTCCTGGGATCGAGTCCCGCATCGGGCTCTCTGCTCAGCAGGGGGCCTGCTTCCCTCTCTCTCTCTCTCTCTGCCTGCCTCTCCATCTACTTGTGATCTCTCTCTGTCAAATAAATAAAATCTTTAAAAAAATAAAATAAAATAAAATAAATCAGTGCTGACAGAAAGAAACAGTTAATCCATGTAGAAAAAAAACTGCATCCATATCCCACAGAAATAAACATACAGAATCCTGAAATACAGAACAGATTTATGATGTCAGTATTGAGAAGGATTACTTAAATATACAAAAAGTCAATACCATAAGGAGATGGATAAATCAGACCCCACGGAATTTTATAGTTCTGTACTTTAATCCATCTACTCCTAAAGAAAGTAAAAAGACAAGACCCAGACTGGGACAAGGATGCTTTACAGCTGATAAACACACATAATCATTAGTCCAAATAGTGACAAATTCTACAAACCAATATGAAAAAAAGGGGAAAAAAAAAGACAAAAACCCCAGTAACAGGCAAAAGATATGAACAAGAAATTTATGAAGGAATAAACCAAAGGGGTAAATGTGGGAGATGGTCAAAATTCTCATGATCATTAAAAAATGAATTATTTAAAGTAGGAGGTAACCTGTTTACAATGAACAGACTTATAATTAAAAAGCTTTATAGTACCAATGCAAACTCGGGGACATTCTACAAATTAACCAAGAGGAATCTTCAAAAATGTCAACTTCATAAAATACAAGACAGAACTGAGGACTATTCCAAAATGAAGGAGATTTTAAAAACAGCAACAACAACAACTTGACAGCTGAATGAAACACATGATTTAAACTATACTCTTTTCCTACAAGAGACCATTTTGGTACTACAGAGAAAACATGAACAGGGTCTGAGAATTAGTTGATAGAAATTGATCACTATTAACTTTCTGATTTGGGTGGTTGTGGTGTGGTTATATAGGAGGTTTATGGAATTAGGAGATTATGGAACATGGCGTCAGCGACCTACCAACAAATGGTTAAAAAAAAAGAGTTTCTGTACATTGGTCATTACTACAGAGAAAAAGCTTAACAAGAATGAAACCATCAGATTCTGGGTTTTATTCACCTTTGGAAATTAAGGAAGAAGAATGGAATTATGGATATATAAGTCACTTCAGTGATATCTGTGGTGGTGTTGGTTATGTTTTATTTTTTATATATTTGAAATATCACATTTTTAAAAAGCATCTTTAAACAAGTAGATTCAACATTATACAATGAAAATAGTTTCAAAAAATCAAATTGTGAATGCCTTTACTATTATCTATGTTTCCCCACACTAAAAGCTGATATATGTATTAAACAGATCATCTAAGCTCTTAATACTAGTAGACACCTAAAGCACATGCTTAAGAGATAATGATGGCATTTTATAAATGTGCTCTCTCACTTTTAGATAAAGGCTGACAAACATCTTCCCAAGAAAAAATTAGGGCATCACTATTCATACTTATGTACTCTGTGCAATTTAGGGACCATTTTTCTTCCATACTTACAAGTGATGACAGGAAGTCCAGAATTTAAAAACTTTGTCAGAATTATATCATCATTGGCACTCATTTAATCCCTGTTAATGATCACATCTAGATAGCTGACCTTTCTTGCATAGCTTTCATTCTTTCAGAGAGAAGTGAAAAATGAAACAAGAAGGGATGAATGCATGAAATCTCTCTTCCTATTCATTATTTTAATGTTTATGTGTAAATGAGAAAACTAGCAATTAAGGCTAATTTCCATCCAAACATAGAATTGCAGGTAAAAATAACGTGGGATCTTAGAAATCTTAAAAGTTAGGAATATACATTTAACAGGCAATTAAGATAACCAGTTGAATGATTCTGCATTAATTTAATCTAGAAGGAAAGGCCTATTAAAATAACAAAGGATAAATTCTACAAGGGATTACACACAAGCAGCTGTGAGAAGCAGGTTTAATGAGTACTAGGCCAGACAGAACATAGGAAAGCATCAAAGAAAAGTAATGTTTTGGCCAGGATTTAAAGTGTGAATAAGGTATGGAAGAGGTATGGAAGGGTACATAGAAGTCCAGTGCAATTGCCCAGGGAAGAGGTAATGAAAGGTTCATCAGAGAAGAAACAAAATCAGGACCTATTAAGGACAGAAATGAATGCATGTGACCAATATCCAAGGGGGGGGGGGAGGCAAGAAGAATTCCCCAATCTCAGGGTCTCACCGCAGCAGGCCTCTGAGAGAGAATACTTTTGTGGGGGAATTTTGTTTAAAAAATATGACAGAAGGTGAGGTCAACAAGATGGCAACATAGGTCATTGCCAAAGTCAATAATACCCTCCACAAAGGCCATTAACTCTCCATAGGCAAGATAGCACTGTGAAAATCCCAGAAACAAGGAACAAAGCTTTAGCATGCCCCTGCTAGATGGTGAAGACAGTATTAAAATCAAGTAAACAGGAAACAAACAAGTTCCAGTAACAATCCTAAAAAAACAGAAGTCTACCAGCTGACAAAAAATTCCAAATAATCTTCTTTGAAGTGTTCTAAAACAATGCAGACAACTAAATGTAATTAGAAGGTAGTATGAGCAAAATGAAGTTCAAAGAAACCATCAAAAGGGGAAAAAGAGAAAGTCAAGGTATTCAAAGATAAATCATTTGAAATTATCTAGTCTAAGGAGAAAAATGAAAATTAAAAATGTCTATGTGGGGCGCCTGGGTTGCTCAGTGGGTTAACAGTGGGTTAAAGCCTCTGCCTTCAGCTCAGGTCATGGTCTCAGGGTCTTGGGATTGGGCCTCACATTGGGCTCTCTGTTTAGCAGGGAGCCTGCTTCCCCTTCTCTCTCTGCCTGCCTCTCCGCCTACTTGTGATCTCTCTCTGTCAAAATAAATAAATAATTTTTTTTTAAATGTCTATGGACACCAACAAGAGAAACAAAATATCAAGTATAAACCTCGGTGGCAGGGTGGGGGGTGGATAAGAAAAAGTCTACAATGATAAAGGCTAAAAACCTCCTTAACTTGGGGAGAGAAATGGATATCTAGATTCAAAAGGTCCAAGGACTTCTACATAAGTTGAACCCAAAAAGCTACACTGAGACACATTGTAATTAAATAGCCACAAGTCACACACAAAGAGAATTCTGAAAGCATGAGGAGTAAAAGGGACTAGTGACAAATAAGGGGACCCCATATGACTATTAGCAGATTACCCACTAGACACTTCATAAGCCAAATGAATGAAACATTCCAAGTGCTGAAAGAAAAAAGTCAACAAAGAATAGTATATCCAGCAAAGGTGTCCTTCAGAAATAAAAGAGAGATAGGACTTTCCCAAAACAAAAGCTGACTGAGTTCATCCCCAGTAACCTGTCTTATAAGAAATGCTAAAAGGGCTAATAATACATTATATGTCTATAAAAAAATTTAAAAACTAAAAAATAAATAAATACATATTTATTCATGTGTTTAAAAAAAAAATGCTAAAAGACATTCTCAAGCTGAAATAAAAGGACACTGATCCCTACAAAAGATATATAGGAGGGGCGCCTGGGTGGCTCAGTGGGTTAAGCCTCTGCCTTCAGCTCAGGTCATGATGCCAGGGTCCTGGGATCGAGCCCCGCATCGGGCTCTCCACTCAGCAGGGAGCCTGCTTCCCTTCCTCTCTCTCTACCTGCCTCTCTGCCTACTTGTGATCTCTGTCAAATGAATAAATGAAATCCTTAAAAAAAAAAAAAAAATATATATATATATATATATATATATATATATATATATAGGAAAAGAAATAAGAAATCAGTAAGAAAAAGCCAAATTCTGATTTTGCAAGTCATTTATGCTAGTTTTAAAAAGTTAAACTTGTGAACTATAACTACATAGTGTTATTCTTACACAATACTAAAAGAAATGTCAATTGTAACACTCACAACCTAAAAGGTTAAAGTAGTATAAAGTTTTCATGTGCTATTAAAGTTGTCAGCATAAAGCAGGATATTTTAACTCTAAGATATTTACTATAAGCCTCATGGTAACTATAAAGGAAAATCTTTTATATAGCACAAGGCTATAAAGGTGTTCATAACATGCTGCCACAAAAAGTCAATCACAAAAGACCACCACAATGAAAGAATGAAAAATCTAAAGGAAACAATTACCATGGCAACAGAAAGTCCTTCTCAATAAACACAAATGGATAAAATTCTCCCAAAAGACACAAAATGGCTGAATGGATTTTAAGAAGATCCAATAATATGCTGCCTACAAGAGAATCCCTTTAGCTGTAAGGGCATACATAGGCTGAGAGTAAAGGAATGAAAAAATGTATTCCAAACAAATGGTAACCAAAAGAAATCATTTTGGGGGCACCTGCATGGCTGGGGTGATATATCCCAGGGTACTGGGATCAACTCCCAGATTGCATCTAGATCCTTGCTCAGCAGGGAGTTTGCTTCTCCCTCTCCCTCCCCACACTCATGCTTATGTATGATCTCTCTTGCTCTCACTTTCCTCAAATAAATAAGATCTTTAGTTTTTTAAAAAATCAGTTTTATCAATCAAAAAAAACAGAATTCAGTTAAAAATGGTCACAAAAGATCAAGACTATGTAATGACAAAGGGATCAATTCATCAGGAAGCTAAAAACAATTCTATTTATGCTCCCTACATATGAGAACATAATTATATCCAGTACAGAACTAAAGAGAAATTAACTGCAATACAATAGTTAAACAATATAATACCCCACACTCTGATCCAGTCAGAATTAGTCAGGAAAGAGCAAATTTGAACAATACTATAGAATGGATACATACAAAGTTTACTATTCAGGAATTGCAAAATACTAATTCTTCTCAAGCACACATTGAACATTTTCAGGATTTAGCGTATGTTAGGTCATAAAACAAGCCTCAAAATTCAACAAGATAAAATATTATCAAGTATCTTTTCTGATCATGATGGTGAGACACTAGAAAACAGTATAACAAGAGGAAAGCTGTAAATTCAAATATGTGGAAATTTTACAACACCATCTTGCACAATCAATGGGACAAAGAAGAAATGAAAAGAGAAAAATAAAACTACCTGAAGACCAATGAAAACAAAATCACAACATACCAATACCAGTAGGATACAGCCACAGTAGTATAACACAAATTTACAGCAATAAGTACCTACATTAAAAAAGAAATATTTCAAATTAGGACACCCAGGTGGCTCAGTCGTTGAGCCACCAACTCTTGGTTCAGGGCAGGTCATGATCTCAGAGCATCCAGGTCAGTGCTCATCGGGGAGCTGGCTTAAGGATTCTCTCTTTCCCCTCAGTCCCTCCCCAGAGTGTGTGTGTGTGTGTGTGTGTGGTGTGTGTGTGTTTATACTCTCTCTCCCTCTAAAATAAATAAATCCTTAAAGAAATATCCCAAATTAACAAAGTGGCTTCATATCTCAAGGAAGAAATAAACTCAGCCCAAAGTTAAAGACATAATAAAGATTAGAACGGATTAGAAAATATTTTAGGAGTGCCTGAGTGGCTCAGTCATTAAGTGTCTGCCTTCAGCTCAGGTCATGATCCCAAGGTCCTGGAATCCAACCCTACATCAGGCTCCCTGCTCAGCGGGAGGCCTGCCTCTCCCACTCCCCTGCTTGTGTTCCCTCTCTCACTGTGTCTGTTTCTCTGTCAAATAAATAAATAAAATCTTTAAAAAAAAAAGAAAAGAAAAGAAATGATCAACTCAAAGAGAAACACTCAATGTTCTGAGTATTCAGAAATAACCCTTCTTTTGCCAGCTAACATTCAGAGCTGCAACCCTTCTGAGGACTGCTTTCATAAGCAAGCTTCAGTTCTGGAAGCTGGAAGTCTAAGATCAGGATGTCAGCATTGTCAGATCTGCTGTTCTCAGATCAAGGTACATAGTCCAGCTTACTGTGACACCCAGAGTGTGATCACTGGGGTATCTTATTAGTGGATGGAAGGGTGCACCTTGCCTGGATCATGGTTGATATATTCAGTTATAGATCCCCTCAACCACCTTTCACCAAAATGACCAGGAGGAGAAACACCCAACAGAGGAAAAATCCAGAGATTGTGCCCTCTGCCACAGAACTATTGGATATGGACATAAACAGTATTCGGAAAGGGAATTCAGGGTAACAATTATCCAAGCAATGGCTAGGTTCGAGAAGACCATTAGTGACAACATAGAATCTCTAAGGGAGGAAGTGAGAGCTGATCTGGCAGAAGTTAAAAATGCTATCAATGAGGGGTGCCCGGGTGGCTCAGCTAGTAAGCATCTGCCTTTGGCTCGGGTCATGATCCCAAGGTCTCTGGGATCGAGCCTTGCATCAGGCTCCCTGCTCAACAGAAAGCCTGCTTCTTCCTCTCCCACTCCCCCTGCTTGTGCTCCCTCTCTCGCTGTGTCTCTCTGTCAAATAAATAAATCTTAAAAAAAAAAAAATGCTATCAATGAGATCCAATCTAATCTAAATACTCTATCAGTGAGAGTAACCCAAGGCAGAAGATAGAATTAGTGATCTAGAAGACAAACTAATAGAAAAGAAGGATCAGGAGGAGGCTTGGAACAACAGCTTAGAAGCCATGAAAACCGAATTAGGGAAATAAATAATGCCATGAAATGTTCCAGTGTCAGAATTATTGGGATCCCTTGGGGGTAGAGAGAGAGAGAAGACTAGAAAATATAGTTGAACACACTCTGGATGAAAATTTCCCTAATCTGGGGAATGGAACAAGTGTTCGTGTCCTAGAGGCAAGATCAACGAGTCTAGAAAGACATCCAGACAATTAATTATGAAATTCATAAATCATAATTTCAGACAGAAGTTCTTAAGGGCAGCTAGGGGGAAGAAATTCCTTACATACAGAGGAAGGACCATCAGAATAACATCAGACCTGTCCACAGAAAACTAGTAAGCCAGAAAGGGCTGGCAAGACATATTCAGGGCACTAAATGAGAAGAACATGCAGCCAAGAATACTTCATCCAACAAGGCTGACATTCAAAATGGATCGACAGATAAAAAGCTTCCAAGACCAGCAAGGTTTAAAAGGGTATGCGACCACCAAGCCAGCACTACAAGAAATATTAAGGGGAGGGGGAGGTTCTATAAAAGAAGAACCCAAGAGTGACACAGAACAGAAATATACAGAGACAATCTATAGAAACAAGGACTTCAAGGCATCACGAGGTCAATAAAAACTTACCTTTTAATAATCACTCTTGACGTGAATGGCCTAAATGCTCCCATAAGATGGCACAGGGTTGCAGAATGGATAAAACGACAGACCTGCCCATATGCTAGACAGACAAGAGACACAAGAGACACATTTGGAACCTAGGGATATATCCAGACTGAAAGTGAAGGGATAGAGAAGCATCTTTCATGTCAATAGGCCTCAAAAGAAAGCTGGGGTAGTGATTCTCATATCAGATAAATTAGATTTTTAAGCTAAAGACTGTAGTCAGAGATACAGAAGGACACTACATTTTTAGAAGGTCCATCCACCAAGAAGATCTAACAATTGTAAATATTTATGCCCCCAATATGGGAGCAGCCAACTACTTAAGCCAACTGCTACTCAAAATAAGGAGTCACCCAGGTGCCTGGGTACCAGCTGCCTTTGGCTCAGGTCATGATCTCAGGGTCCTGGGATCGAGCCCCACATCGGGCTCTCTGCTCAGCAGGAAGCCTGTTCCCCCAACCTTCTCTGCCTGCCTCTCTGCCTACATGTGATCTCTGTCAAATAAATAAATAAAATCTTTTAAAAAATAAATAGTCATATTAATATGAATACATTAACTGTAGGGGATCTTAACATGCCACTCTCAGTAATAGATCATCCAAGCAGAAAATCAATAAAGAAACAAGAGCTCTAAATAATGCACTGGACCAGATGGACCTCACAGATATACACAGAATATTCTACCCTAAAACAAAAGAATACTCTTTCTTCTCAAGTGTACATGGAACTTTCTCCAGAATAGACCACATAATGGGTCACGAATCAGGGCTCAACCAATACCAAAAGATTGAGATTATTCCCTGAATATGCTCAGACCACAATGCTTTGGAAGTGGAACTCAACCACAAGAAAAAGTCTGGAAGGAATTCAAACACTTGGAAGCTAAATTCCACCTTGCTTAACAATGTTTGGATCAACCAGGAAATCAAAGAACTTAACCAATTCATGGAAACCAATGAGAATGAAGACACTTCGGTCCAAAACCTGTGGGATACAGCAAAGGCGGTCCTAACGAGGAAATACATAGCCATCTAAGCCTCACTCAAAAAAACTGAAAAACCCAGAATACAAAAATTGAAAAATCCAGAATTCAATAAATTGAAAAATCTAGCTCTCTTTACACCTTAAAGAACTGGAAAATCAGCAACAAATTAAGCCAACCCCACACACAGAAGGGAAATAATCAAGATTAGAGCAGAGATCAATGAGTTAGAAAACAGAGATACAGTAGAACACATCAAATAAACTAGAAGCTGGTTCTTTGAAAGAAAAAAAATAAGATCAATAAATCTAATCTAATCCAAACCAATCCAAAAAGAGAGAGAGGACCCAACTTAATAAAATTATGAATGAAACGGCAGAGATCACAACTAACACCAAGGAAACAGAAATAATCATCAGAAATTATTATCGACAATTATATACCAATAAGTTAAGCAACCTAGAAGAAATGGATGCATTCCTGGAAACCTATATACTTCCAAAACTGAATCAGGAAGAAATTGACAAATTGAATAGGCCAATATCTAGTAATGATGAAGCAGAGACCAAAACCCTCCCAAGAGCCCAAGACTTGATGGATTCCCTGGGGAACTCTACCAAAATTCAAAGAAGAAATAATACCTATTCTCCTGAAGCTGTTTCAAAAAACAAAAAAAAAAAAAAAAAGAAGGAAAACTTCCAGACTCTTTCAATGAAGCAAGCATTACCCTGATCCCCAAATGAGGCAAAGACCCCACCAAAAATGAGAATTTCAGACCAATATCCCTGAGGAACATGGGTGCTAAGATTCTCAACAAGATCCTAATCGGATCCAACAGTATATTAAAAAGATTATCCACCATGACCAAGTGGGATTTATCCATGGGATGCAAGGGTGGTTCAATATTCCCAAATCAATTAATGTGATAGAGCGAATCAATATGGAAAAAGAGAAGAACCACATGGTCCTCTCAATTGATGCAGAAAAAGCATTTGACAAAATACAGCATCCGGTCCTGATTAAAACAATTCAAAGTATAGGGATATGGGGAACATTCCTCAACTTCATAAAACCTATCTATGAAATAGCCACAGCGAATATCATCCTCAGTGGGGAAAAGTGGACAGCCTTCCCTTTCAGATCACATACACGACAAGGACACCCACTCTTGCCACTGCTGTTCAACATAGTACTAGAAGTCCTATCAACAGCAATCAGACAACAAAAAGAAGTAAAATTTATTCAAATTGGCAAAGAAAAAATCAAATTCTCTCTCTTTGTGGATGACATGATACATTCTATGGAAAACCCAAAAGACTCCACCCCCAAACTACTAGAACTCATACAGCAATTCAGTAATGTTGCAGGATACAAAATCAGTGCATAGAAATCTGTTGCTTTCTTATACACTAACAATGAAAATATAGAAAGGGAAATGAGAAAATCGATTCCCTTTACTATAGCACCAAGAACAATAAGATACCTTGGAATAAACCTAATGAAAGAGGCAAAGGATCTGTACTCAAGGAACTACAGAACACTCATGAAAAAAATAGAATAAGACACAAAAAGATGGAAAAGCATTCCATGCTCATGGGTCGGAAGAATAAACATTGTTAAAATGTCTATACTGCTCAGAGCAATCTATACTTTCGATGCCATCCTGATCAAAATTCCACTGACATTTTTCGAAGTGCTGGAACAAACAATCCTAAAATTGGTATGGAACCAAAAAAGACCTCAAATTACTAAGGAAATGTTGAAAAACAAAACTGGGGCATCACGTTGCTTGATTTCAAGCTTTACTACAAAGCTGGGATCACTAAGACAGCATGGCACTGGCACAAAAATAAATACATACACCAGTGGAACAGAGTTGAGAGCCCAGATATGGACCTGCAACTCTATGGTCAAATAATCTTCGACAAAGCATGAAAAAATATACAGTGGAAAAAAGACAGTCTCTTCAATAAATGGTGCTGGGAAAATCGGACAGCTATATGTAGAAGAATGAAATTCAACCATTCTCTTATACCATACACAAAGATAAACTCGAAATGGATAAAAGACCTCAACATGAGAGAGGCATCCTTCAGAATCCTAGAGGAGAACATAGATAGTAACCTCTTCAAGAATGGCCATGGCAACTTCTTTCAAGACATGTCTCCAAAGACAAAGGAAACAAAAGCAAAAACGAACTTTCATACTTCATCAAGATCAAAAGCTTCTGCACAGCAAAGAAAAGTCAACAAAACAAAGAGGTAACCCATAGAATGAATGGAAGAAGATATTCACAAATGATACTACAGACAAAGGGCTGATATCCAAGATCTATAAAGAATGCCTCAAATTCAACACACACAAAACAGATAATCATGTCAAAAAATGGCCAGAAGACATGAACAGACACTTCTCCAAAGAAGACATACAAATGACTAAAAGACACATGAAAAAATGTTCATCATCATTAGCCATCAGGGAGATTCAAACCAAAACCACATTGAGATACCACCTTATACCAGCTAGAATGGCCAAAACCAACAAGACGGGAAACAACAAGTATCGGAGAGGATGTGGAGAAAGGGGAACCATCTTAGACTGTTGGTGGGAATGCAAGTTGGTGCAGCCACTTGGAAAATGGTGTGAAGATTCCTTAAGAAATTAAAAATAGAGCTACCCTATGACCCTACAATCGCACTACTGGGTATTTATACCAATGATACAGATGTAGTGAAAAAGAGCCATCTGTACCCCAGTGTTCATTGCTGGGTGGCAGCAATGATCACAGTCCCCAAACTATGGAAAGAGCAGAGATGTCCTTCAACAGACAAGTAGATAAAATGGTCCATGTATACAATGGAGTATTGTGCTTCCAGCAGAAAGGATGAATACCCGACTTTTGTTTCAACATGGATGGGACTGGAGGAAATTATGCTGAGTGAAATAAGTCAAGCAGAGAGAGTCACTTACTCTCTGGTTTCACTTACTTGTGGAGCATAAGGAATAATACGGAGGACATTGGGAGATGGAGAGGAGAAGTGAGTTGGGGGAAATCAGAGGGGAAGACAAACCATGAGAGACTGAACACTGAGAAACAAACTGAGGGTTTTGGAGGGGAGGTGGGTGGGGCGTTGGGTGAACCTGGTGATTCCTTAAGAAATTAAGGAGGTATTAAGGAGGGCACGTATTGCATGGAACATTGGGTGTGGTCCATATTAAAAAAAATAAAAAATAAAAAAAAAGAGAGAACACTCAGATCAGAAATCAGAGAGAACACATTACAAATCCTATCACCAATACACAGAGGGTCATAAGAGACTACTCTAAACTATATATACATACCAACGAATTGGAAAACCTAGAAATGGATAAATTCCTACAAACACACAACTTACCAAGATCGAATCATGAAGAAACAAAAAATCTGAACACACCAATAGAACACTGAAATTTAATCAATAACCAAAACTGCCCAAAGTCAAGACTGGATGGTTTCACTGGGTAACCAAACATTTAAAGAATTAACATCCATTTTCCTCAAACTCTTCCAAAAGACTGAAGAAGAGGGAAAGAGGGAATACTCCCTAACTCTTTACCAAGCCATCATTACCCTAATGCCAAGCCAGACAAGGACACTACAAGAATACTCTAAGCCATTATCACCAGTGAGTTTGGATGCAGAAACTCTTTTTTTTTAATTTATTTTTTTATTAACATATAATGTATTATTAGCCCCAGGGGTACAGGTCTGTGAATCGCCAGGTTTACATACTTCACAGCACTCACCATAGCACATACCTTCCCCAGTGTCCATACCCCCACCCCCCTCTCCCTCGCCCTCTCCCCCCAGCAACCTTCAGTTGTGTTTTGTGAGATTAAGAGTCTATTATGGTTTTCTCCCTCCCAATCCCATCTTGTTTCATTTATTCCCTTCCTACCCCACAAACCCCCCCCACGTTGCCTCTCAACCTCCTCATATCAGGGAGATCATATGATAATTGTCTTTCTCTGATTGACTTATTTCACTAAGCATAATACCCTCTAGTTGCAAATGGCAAGTTTCTAATACCCATGTTGTTGCAAATGGCAAGATTTCATTTCTTCTGATGGCTGCATAATATTCCATTGTGTGTATGTGTGTATATATATATATATATATCACATCTTTATCCATTCTAGAAGCAGAAACTCTCACAAAATACTAGCAAGCTAAATTAAACAGTACATGAAAAGGACTGTACACCACTAAAAAAGTGGGATTCATCTGAAAAAATTCAACATCCATTCGTGATAGAAACTCAGTGAACTGGGAATAGAAGCAGACCTTAACATATTAAAGGCTGTATGAAAGGCCCATAGTCCACCTGTACTCAACTGGTTAGAGATTAAAGCTTTTCCTCCAAGATCATGAAACAGACAAGGATGCCTACTCTCACCTAAAGCAACCTAGTACTCTAAGTCATAGCCAGAGCAGAGGCAAGAAATAAAAGGCAACCAAACTGAAAAGGAAGAAGTAATGCTGTCACCTATTTACAGAGGATATTATGTATAGAAAACCCTGAGGGCTCCACCCAAAAACTGAGAACAGATGAATTCAGTAAAGTGGCAGGATATAAAATCAACACACAAAAATCAGATGCATTTCTATACAATAACAGTGAACTATCTGAAAAAAAAAAATTAAACAATCTCATTTACAATAGGATGAAAGTCAATAAAACAAGAATAAATTTAGGCAGGTAAAAGATCTGTACATGTAAAGCAATGGTGAAAAATATGAGTACATAAATAAATGGGAAAACATTTTATGCTCTTAGGTAACAATTAGTATTGTTAAGATATCTATCCTACTTAAAGCTATCTATAAAGTAAATGCAATCCCTATCAAGATTCCAACCACATTTTTATATAAATAGAAAAACAGTCTTACACTGTTTTTTATGGAACCACAGAATACCATGATTAACCAAAGCAGTCTTGAAAAATAAAGCTGGAGGGATCATGCTTACTGACTTCAAACTATATTACAAAACTACAGTAACCAAAATACAATACTGGCATAAAAACTGATACATAGATCAATGCAAATGAATCAAGAGCCCAGAAAGAAACCATACATATATGGTCAACTAATATTTGACAAGAAAGCCAAGAATACCTAATGGGAAAGATGGTCTCTTCAATAAATACAGTTGGGAATACTGGTTAACCACAGGCAAAAAAGAAACATACAACTAGACCCCTACATTACACCACTCAAAAATTAATTCAAAATGGATCAAATACATAAATTTAAGACTTAAAACTATAGAACTCCAAGAAGAAAATACAGGGGGAAAGTTTATGGACATTGTTTTGGGCAATGCTTTTTGGATAGGACAAAAAAAGCACAAGCAATAAAAACAAAAATAAGCAAGTAGGCTTTCATCAAATTTGCACAGCAAAAAAGCCATCAACAAAATGAAAAGGCAGCCTCAGAATAAGAGAATATATTTACGAGCCACACATCTGACAAAAGGTTAATATACAAAATATATAAGGAACTCCTACAACTCAAACAAAAAAAATCTTATTAAAAAGTGAGAACAGGAGTGCCTGGGTGGCTCATTGGGTTAAAGCTTCTGCCTTCAACTCAGGTCATGATCCCGGGGTCCTGGGATGAAGCCCCATATCAGGCTCTTTGCTCAGCAGGGAGCCTGCTTCCTCCTCTCTCTCTCTCTCTCTCTCTGCCTGCCTCTCTACCTACTTGTGATCTCTGTCAAATAAATAAATAAAATCTTTAAAAAAAAAAAAAAAAGTGAGAACAGAATAAACCTCTATTCCAAAGAGGATAAAGAGCTAAATTCTTCATCACTAATCAGCAAAAAAATCCAAATAAAAAACCTTAAGAGGGGGCACCTGGGTGGCTCAGTGGGTTAAGCCGCTGCCTTCAGCTCAGGTCATGATCCCAGGGTCCTGGGATTGAGTCCCGCATCGGGCTCTCTGCTCAGCGGGGAGCCTGCTTCCTTCTTTCTCTCTCTCTCTTTCTCTCTCTCTGCCTGCCTCTCCATCTACTTATGATCTCTGTCTGTCAAATAAATAAATAAAATCTTAAAAAAAAAAAAAAAATCCACAAGAGGGAGGCCTGGGCGGCTCAGTGGGTTAAAGCCTCTGCCTTCAGCTCAGGTCATGATCCCAGGGTCCTGGGATTGAGCCCCGAGTTGGGCTCTCTGCTCAGCAGGGAGCCTGTTTCCTCCTCTCTCTCTGCCTGCCTCTCTGCCTACCTGTGATCTCTGTCTGTCAAATAAATAAATAAATAAATCTTTTAAAAACAAACAAACCAGAAGAGGTATTACTTCAGACCTGTTAAAATGGCAGTTATCAAAAGGATATCAAGTGTTAGTGAGAATGAAGAAGTGGGAACCCAGGCGCACTGTTGTGAGAATGTACATTGTTACAGGCACTGTGAAAAATAGTACAGATAAAAAAAAAAAAAATTAGGGACACCTGGGTGGCTCAGTTGGTTAAGCAGTTGCCTTCGGCTCAGGTCATGATCCCAGCGTCCTGGGATCGAGTTCCACATCAGGCTCCTTGCTCCGTGGGGAGCCTGCTTCTCCCTCTGACTCTGCCTTCCACTTTGTCTGCCTGTGCTCGCTCTCGCTCGCTCTCTCTCGCTCTCTCTCTGACAAAGAAATAAATTAAAAAAAAAAAAATCTAAAAAAAAAAAAAAAAAATTTAAAACCAGAACTTCTGTCTGATATCAGCAGTCCCACTTCTGGGTACATATCCAGAGGAAATGAAAATCACTCTCTGGAAGAGATACCTGTACCTCCATGTTTACAGTACTATTTATGAAACTAAAATGGCAAAAAAAAAAAAAAAATAAGTATCCGTTCAGATAAATGAATAAAGAAACTAGTGTATACATATACATAATAGAATATTACTCAGCCGTAAGAAAGGAAATGCTGCCATTTGCAACAGTATGGATGAACCCCAAGGGCATTACACTAGGTGAAATAAGTCAGAGAAATACTACATGGTATTACTTACATGTGCAATCTAGAAGTAACAAACTCCCAGAAACAGATTAGTGGTTGCTGGGAGCTGGTGAATGAAGTGGATGAAGGAAGCTGGAGGGAGTGGATGAAGGCGGTCAAGGAATACAATTTACAGTTCTAAGACTAACAAATTCTGAGGATCTAATGTACAACTTGGCCAATCTAATGCTGTATTGTATACCTGAAAATTGCTCAAAGTCAATCTTGAAAGTTCTTTTTTTTTAATTTATTTATCTGAAGGGGTGGAGAAGGGCAGAGGGCGAGAAACCCTCAAGCTGATTCCCCGCTGAGTGCAGAGCCCAGGAAGAGACAGGGCTGGATCCCAGGACCCTGACATCATGACCTGAGCCAAAATCAAGAGTCGGACACTCAACCGACTGAGCCATTCAGGCTCCCCTAATTCTTAAGTTCTGACTGTGGGACTGAAGGTAAGGTATGGTAACTAAATGAGGTGACAGACATGTTAACTATCCTTATCGTGGTAATCATTTAGAAATATATATGCTCCAATCACCATGTAGTACACTTGAAACTAACATTGTGTGTCAACAGTACTTCAATAAAATAAATATTGGGCCATTATAAAGCATTTATACACACACACACACACACACACACACACACACATATATGCATCAATCAAGTCACACTGTATACCGTAAGCTTACACAATGTCATATAGGTCAATTGTATCTCAGTAAAGTTGGAAAAATACCAAAAGAAAAGAATGAGATCAGTTTCTGGCCTGTTGAGGTTTAGCATCTTTTACAGAGTTTGATTATAGCTGCTCTTCCGAAGACAGCAGAGCTGGGGATACTCTAACATGAAAGGGCTCCCATCCCCCATGAGAAATGTGAAAGGAACCAAAGTGGACAAAGAAAAGGTAAGAGGACCAGAGGTAACGCCCTGAGGAAATGAAAATCAGAATCAGGAAACCTAGAATGGAACTTGGTAAAAACTGTCCAGAGAACAGGACAATCAGAAGGAAAGGAATGTCATGGTAACTAAGGAAAGAGAGCTGCAGACAAGAGCGAGTGGAATGTATTACATATAAGATCTAATGATTAGAAAGCCACTTATAGTTAGGATGGTAAATCTAGAATAGCAAGAAAGAATCAAGTAGTTTATACTCCCTAGAGGGCAACTTCTGAAGGGAATGAGATAAAGGATAAGAGCAAGGGCCAAAGGATACATCAGCTTCCCGTGGGCAGGATGTACATCCCAGGGAAGCAGCAGTCCTGGGCCTCTGAGAGGTCCTGCATCCAGAAGGCGACTCCTGCAGAGGAATAGGCTCACGGAAGACCAGGGCAGAAGACCAAAGGATACATCACCAGTGACAGTGACAAGGGAACTGTGGGTGAGACTGGGCACCAGGGAGCACAAAAAAAGCACAGGAGAAAAGAATCAGCATCTATAATTTCCTACACCTGTAAAAGGCAGAACAGTCCCCCACGTCCATACCCTCATCTCTGGTCCTATAAATGAGTTACATTACCTGTTAAAAGGGGACTCTGCAATACTATGTTGCAGTATTACAGTAATACAGGAGTCCTTCAAAGCAGAGAACTTTCTGTAGAGGGAGACAAGAGATGCCACAGGAGGAGAAGGCATAGAAATTTTAAACAGGAGATGGATTTCATGTAACAGAGAGGTAGGGGCCCACACAAAGGATAGGAAAGAGGCCTTTGGGAGCTAAGGCAGCCCCCAGAGGACAAGCAGGACCTCAGTCCTACAACAGTGAGGAACTGGATTCTGCCACCATGAACTTGGAAGAGGTTCTTCCCAAAGCATCCGGTAAGATCCCAGCCATTTGGACACAGATTTCAGCCTTGTGAAACCTGAGAAACCAGGTGAGTCAACCTGGACTTTGACTTGCAGAACTAGGAGACAGTATGTTGGCATTTAAGCCATCAAAAACCATGGTAATTTGTTACAGCAGCAATAAAAACCAACATCACCCCAGAGCACCAAGGACAGATTATAAACACCCTAGACCAGAAGCAAACTCTTATTCCTCCTCTCCTCACCTCCCATGTAGTCCTAGAGGAAATAGTTGGCAGTCTGGAGAGGATAGCCAAGTAAGGTAGAGAAACAAAAGAGGCCAAGCTCATTCCCTAACCACTGCCCCGAATGGAGACCTAAAGTAAAGCCAGCCTGTAAGGGAGAAAAAGACAGCTATTTTTTAGATCAAAATTATTTTTATAATTTTTTTCTGTTCAATCTCAAAGCCAAGAGAAAGACTGAGACCCGCCTGGGATTTCACCTAGGAGCACAAGAATAAGCCAAGGGAGCTGCTATAAAGAGGCAACAGCTACAATGATCAAGTCACTTTCAGCTTGTATCTATCATGCTCAAATCATTCAAAAACCAGTTAACATAGACCTACAGTGAGTCCAATAGTAAGCACTGAAACTTGACTTCCAGAAATCAAAGTTGTATATACAAGATGTTCACATAGCTATTTCACAAAGCTAGATCCACACAGAAACCAATAGGGGCTTTTGGATAACAATTCCACTTTAACCAAAAGACAAATGGGAAAAAGAGCCCTTAAGTAGTTTCAACATTCATCATTGCTTAAAAAAATAAGGCTCAACCCAACCTCGACCGAAAAGCCCTATAAACTATTGCCCAGAGACCAAGTAAATCCATCTCCAAAATAAACAAGAAAGGATTACAAATATTCAAGCATTATACCCTTACCTCTCATTATCAAGTCAGCACACTGAAGACTATTAAAAAAACAGTTTCTGTAAGAACAGTTTTTATATTTTATGTAAAAATTACTTCAATACTTTTGATAAAGTTAAATAAGTTTTTAAAAATTGCACAATGTCAAAACTAGGCATTTAGATGTAAATTTTAAATGACAGAAAATCCCTGTAGCGGCAAACGCCAAGACTTAGTTAAGGTTGCAGACTTGATGCGGCTTCTTCTAAAGGACAGAGGTACGACGGACAGGGGTGCCTAGATGGCGCAGTTGGTTAAGTGGTAACTCTGGATTTCCGATGAGGTCCTGATCTCAGGGTCACACATTGTGGGACTCCACACTCAGCAGGGAGTCTGCTCAAGACTCTCTCTCTCCCCAAATCGTCCACCCCGCCCCTGTTCTCTCCCTCTTCCACTCACTAAACAAATAAAAGTTAAAAATGTTTAAGAAGTACTAGATATGTAAGTAAAAATAAAAAAATTTAAACTCAACACTTCATCTAGCATTCTCTACAGACATAGACCAGCTTTAAATTTGTCAAAAATGCAGTACCCTGTACAGCCTGACAGATATCACTCATCTACATTTAGGGAAGGGAAGAGAACTTCCTCAGCTCCAGAAACATCAGTGGATTTTCCCTTATAATGTATTGTCAGTCAAGCAATCAGAAAGGGAAGAAGAACCTTTTAAAAAAAAAATAAAATAAAAATAAGACCTTAGTTCTCACAAACTCACTTAGCGAACTGGGCATCCCTGACCCATCAAAAATTTCATTTTACTGCTGCTGAGTAAAATGAGTTTGATTGCAAATGATTTTCTGCCAACAGGGATACCTGTTTAGATTTAACAAGCGATCGGGCCCAGCTATTAAATATGTATTGTGTAAACACTTCAGAAATGTCAATATCCTTCTGCCCTATTCATAACTACAAACACTTAAAGTCTTACCCTTCTCTGGGTAACTGACCCTCTTCACAGTAACTGAAAAATACCTCAAGTAATCACGGTCAGTACAGAATACCGCGAACTATATCCAGTACTCCCTGTAGCTATACTTGTAATGGCTTGTGGTGTTAAGATGTGGCCTCATAAACACCTTATATTAATAGCTTACTCACTTATACTCAGATGCCACTAGCAATCATGATCAAAAAGAAAAACGTCTTAACAAAGTAGTCACCAGGAAATGAAAGTAGTACCATTCTAGAATCTCCTAGGTAATTTAGGTCAGTGATTCCACATATAGTACATGGAATGAGAAGGGAGCTAAGGGCACTTTATTATCTGGAGTCCTCCAATGTGGTATTGAAGAGAACTACCATAATATAAGCCTCATTAACAGAGGCAAAGGCCAGCAAAATATAAAACAAAAACAAACAGAAGTCCTCACTTCGGTGGCACATACGCTAAAAATTGGGGGGAAAGAAAAGATTTTTTTTTGCTCAAGGCTAAAATGATACCAACTCATGGAGATGACAGAGTTAATAAGGAGTTATAAATGTGTGTGATTAATTAAAAACAAAATTAGTCCTTCATCAAGAGCTGACATAATAGGTAAGAATGTCCCAAGTCTAAGGTTCATGCAAAACAATACTAACATATGCTCAGTGATGAAAAGTTAGGAACCACTAACACTAATTAATCCTATGGAGACACAATCTAGGCATTCTCTCTTTCTGGGGCCTTCTAAAGCTCCATGTATAACCCTGAACACAAATATTTGATGAATAGAAAAATAAGGCAGTATAAGGGTAAATATTTTGTTGATTCCCGTTAAATAATGAGGAGACCAGCTATTAACTTTCTCAAATTTCAAACACATTTTACACACTAAATAAGTCAATTTCCCTAAAAACTAATAAGGCTGTCAAAAATAATAGAGGAATAGAGAAAATAAATCCTGAGTTGAAATATTATATAACTCTTCAAATGGTATAAAAAAATCCTCTCATAATTGGCCCTAAATTATCACTCCAGTCCAATTTTTTCAAACCTCTCACACAATCCCCCCCCTAAGCTATTTGTACCTCGCTCTGTCTTGGTTCACTGTCATTTCCCCATCTTAAAGGAATGTCCTTTCACTCGGCTTATTCCAACCCTATAAGGCCACACCTGCCTCTAAGTCCATCTGCTCCAGGAAATTTCCCTAAGCTACTATAATAACCTTTCAATTTTGGCTTCCCCTGAAGCTAATGAGGTATCTCAAAAATTAGTTTCTTCCTACTCTGAATTTACAAGGAACTTAACCATTAATTAGAACCCTCTGGCATTTCTTACTCATTTAATTCTTCAAAATGTTTATTTTGATTCCTCCAAGATAAGCAACTTGAGGGTAAGAGCTATATGTAAAACTATTTAGATGCAATCAGCATTCATTTTGTGATAAATGATTTTGAACGTACTTAACACAGTGGGTTGTTGGTCAAATTAGTTTACCCATGAGCAGAGTCAGGACCACCATTTATTGGAACCAACCGAAGGCGGCTTCTAACAGCACTGTCTCCACCAGAAAAGACACACCCCAAAATAAGTAAGTTCTAGTCTCCTCAGATAGAAATGTTCTGGGACTCTATGAACCTGGTTATCCTGAGAACTAAGAAAGGAATCAAACAAGAAAAAAAGATGAACAAAATCAGCATACACATACACAGCACTGTGATGATCATTCTAAAATGCAAACAACCCCTAATAGACCCCTTAGATAATCTTTAAGATTCAAAATGTACCATTATGATACTTGAGAGGGTTTTTATGTATTCTATATATTACACACACACACACCCACACACACCCTAGTGTGCCAATCTTCCTCTCTTTTCTTTTGGGGGGGGGGGGGGTTAATCCTAAAGCTCTGTATGCCTAAATTGCTATCTTCAAGGACATTAGAAATCATATATGGAACACAAGCCTTAAATGTTCATTGGTCCATTAACAAGGTAAGGTTTTTTCATCAATCATTTTATGGAAAAAATAAATTCTTACCATCATCTTTTCAAAAAGTTCTAAGACTTCATTCTGTGACAGTGGCTTTGGAATATTTTCCATCACCTCAGAAGAGCAATCATTGCTTGAAAATGCAGTCTTCAGGTTGGAAAGTGGAGGTCTCTCCTTCTTGCTCCCTGGAATTCTTATGCTGGCAAATTTGTCCAGCTACAAAGGCAAAGGAGCACATGCGTTAATATTTCCTCCAACAACGTGTATCTGGTTGCCAAAATAACCCCCCACCAAAGGGTTGATCCCATGATTTCATATCACTATGATTTCATCAGAAGGCATTCAGCACTAGAATCTTTAAGATTTTTAAAACACAAAAGTGTTCCATAACCATCTTGTCTAAAAACAGAAAAGAGATCAGGTAACCTCCAAAGATTCCTTCTAATCTTAAATTACAGAATTAAGATTCTAACGGCAGGTGACATTTGCTTTACAGATTAGCAAACTAAGCAGTTTTACAAAGGTAACTGGGCTAATTTGGGGGTGGGCAATCAAACCAATATTCAGTGTCCTAGCTCCCAGCTCCCTTGCCCAGGGCCCTTTTCACAGAATTCCTCGATCACATTTGCTAGTATGCACTAAGAGTTGAATTCTGCTTATATCTCTAGAGCTTGTTGGTCTGATAAATAACACATTTCTCTTCATTCAGGCTGGCCTGTGTTTGAACTTCACGAGCAGCTATAGAGTAGGATGGCTAAAGCCTCAGGAAATAAAGCTGGGGATTTTGCTGCAATGAGATTTCTTATATTAAATCAAATAGTTCACTGATATTTGCAAGTATATAGATATTACTTTATAGAGCTAATTATTTATTCTTTGGAAATTGCTTGATTTCACAAATTCTGTTCCTCACATAAAACCCAGACTCAAAGTTTCAAGCGGTATCAAAAAGGCAAAGAAGGTCTTAAAGTAGTTAACAGAAGTGTGTTCAGAAACCACAATGGTTCCGTGAATTGTTCAGTGTAACTATATCTTACACTGTTTTTGCCATAATGCATATAAGCTATTGACTTGCGCTCTTCATGGTAGCCACTAGCCATGTATGGTTGTTTAAATGTAAATTATAAGTTCAGTTTCTTTGTTGCACCAGCCACATGTCAAGCCCTCAAGAGCCACATGAGGCTGGTGGCCCTCATACTGGTCAAAGCACATAAAGAGCATTTCCAACAGAAAATTCTATTGGATAGCGTTAGTATAGCCGAGTAGAGAAATGTGATACAAAATACTGAATTTAAAAGGACAAAAAGTCGCAGTATTAGTTCACAAAAGAAATAGGATTTCTTTAAGTAAGATGCAAAGATATTTAGCTTTCAAAACAGATCTTCAAATTCACTGTGAATACAAAGCCTAGAAAAAAATGCCATGTACTACATTCACACATGGTCCATCTAACAGGACCTAATCATGAAAGTCTGAAGAATATGACAGCTTCCAGCAGGATTTAGAAAGTAGTCACAAAATGCCACCACTGTTCTCATCCTCATAACAAAAACAAGCCAGAAAACCTCCCAAGTTACAGTTAGTGTTGCTTTCAACCCATCAGGCGGCTGAGGACATAAGGAAACCTGGAAGGACTACTAGGAAGTGACAAGCTGCTTTGATCCCTGACAAACAGACTAAGAATTAAACAAGGATTTAAAAAAAAAAAAAAAAAAAAGCCAAATTTTTAATGAACTATTGACAGCATGGGTTCTGGCATGAGAAACTGGAATTCCATGGGGCCCCAGTCCTGGAGCAAGTCTACACCCACCTACCAAGGCTTTCCCTCAGGCCTTCACCAACTGCAGGAGTTAGTCTGCCAAAAGCTGGAGGGAGGGCAAGATATCCCCAGACATGAAGTGTCCTAGGAGGCCTCTCCCTAGGTAAAGAGACTGTCCTCCCAAACACTCTGAACTAAGCAAAAGATGGGAGAGAAGCCCTCATAACATATTCTGGATGTTCAGCGAGTAAATGACAGCTACCACCTGAAGGCCAGGAACAGACACCAAGTTGGCAAGGTATCTCCTGAAGAAGCTGAAAACAAGAAGAACTTTACATTAACCCTGAAAAGGGCATCTGAACTGTAAAGCAGAAAGAGTTATCCCAGTCTTGAAAACGAATAGTTCAGTCATCAAGCTAAAAGCAGAGTGCCACAGCCTCATTCGTTCTGAACAACCTTGAAGGCCCAGAGGAGACCACTCAAATTAAGGCAGCTTTGCCAAGCCCAGCTCAACGAGACACTCCATGGACTCAGTCCCCCATTTTAGCAGCCTAAAGAAAGGCACTCCCTTTCTTAGAAGGATTATGTCCACAGTATTCAAATAAAATGTATGTCTACCATATAATCAACTACTGATGTATTCGTTAAGGACCAAGAAAGCGTCACCTGGAGTCAAAGAGAAGCAGATCTAGAGATGGCCAGGATGATGGACTCACGGGTCATACTATCTCAAAAGATATTTGTAAAAATGCTACAGGGGGCACCTGGGAGGCTCAGTCATTAAGTGTCTGCCTTGGGCTCAGGTCATGATCCTAGAGTCCTGGGATCAAAGGCAGTATGGGGCTCCATGCTCGGGGGAAAGACTGCTGCTCCCTCTTCCACTCCCCCTACTTGTATTCCTGCTCCTGCTGTCTCCCTCTCTCACTCTCTCTCTCTGGTTCTGTCAAATAAATAAATGAATCTTTTAAAAATTCTGAAGGACATAATGAAAAGCGGACACAGTGTAGGAGATGGGCAATTTATAAAGTCATGGAAATCATTTTTAAGAGCATGTTAAAGGGACACCAGGTGGCTCAATTGGTTAAGCCGATGCCTTTGGCTCAGGTCATGATCCCAGCGTCTTGGGATCAAGTCTCACATTGGGCTCCTTGCTCGACAGGGAGCCTGCTTCTCTCTCCACCTCTGCCTGCTGGTGCATGCGCGCACGTTCGCGCGCGCTCTCTCTCTCTCTCTCTGACAAATAAATAAATAAAATCTTAAGAACATGTTAGAAATTAAAGATGTATCAACAAAAAATTCATTAAATGAACTTCAGGATAACCAGAACACTGCTGAGAAATGAACCAGTGAACCTAAACCCAGACCAACATAAAGCATGCAAACTCAAACACCACAGAAGGGAAAGAAAAATGAAAGAACAGAGAACCCCAGGGCTGTGGTACGGTGTGAAGCACTGTAATATAAGCGTAACTGAGGACGAGAAAAAGAAAAGGATATTGGAGATCTATTTCAGGAGATAATGACTGAAATAATTGATTTTCTAAAAATCGGTTCATGACTACCAGAAGCACAGCCACGGAGGAAGAATACCCAGACAAACAAGCCCACACCTAGCCACCCCCAGTGAAGCTGCTGAAAATCCCAAGTAAAGGGCAAACCATAAAAGCACAGCCAGACATATGAAGACACATTATATACAAGATAAAAATGACACAAATAACTCATTTCTCACCAGAAACTACAACAAAAGACAATGGAAGGGCATCTTTAAAAGTCCTGGGAAGAAAACGACAGTCATCATGGGATTCTATAACCAGTAAAAATACCTTTCGAAAATAGAAGCAGAATGTAACACTTTCAGACAGCTAAAACTTGAGAGAATCGGTCTCCATCAGACCTATACTCCAAAACAGGTCAAAAGAAGTTTTTCAGGATGAAAAAAGAAATGACACCAGATAGAATCCCAGATATATAAAACAAAGAACAGAAATGTTACTCCATCGGATGTCTATAATTTAAAAAAAAAAAAAAAAAAACGAAAAGCTATATTCAACTCAAGCTGAGTAACAATCCAGTGGCAGCGACAAGCATATAAAGAAGCAATTCTATATGAATATTAAAAAAATTTAGCAAGAGGTATGGACAATGAGTTACAGCAACAGAGAAAAGGGCACCCAACTCGTCCACATAAATACTCCTTTACTTTGGAAATAACCGAGAAATACACAATTGTCTCCATGTGATTAGAGGTCCCAAAGTGAGTGACTCAATGTGCCTCGGTACCCCAATTCTTGATACTGGTTTTAAAAAATTAGACCAAAAATTTAAGAATTGGGATTGGTTCCTCCCCCTGTCCTCTGAATCACTACTTCATTGCTGTAACTTCTCCACAGAGATCAATTCTTGAGTGTTAAATACATGCCGACTCCACACACCACACACAAAGTAGCTGAATATGTTAAACTCATAATGAAGTGAAATTAAGCAAAACAGCATTAATGTAGCATCAATATTATAAATGTAAACACGTCAATGAATGGGAATAGTAAGCGTAAGCAATTCACAAGTTAATTTGTAAATATATAACCCAATGGCTCCATCAGTGATAGTTACCAAAAAAATTCTAATTTCACCACGAACCAAAACTTTATAAGATTCTCTCAGTCACTGAGTCCCTTCTGTATTTTATACACTGTGTTAAGAGCTTGAAAGGCAGCATCAGGATGAATGCATTTGCTAATTTTTTTTTTTTTTAAGATTTTAGAGAGAGAACACAAGCAGGAGGAGCGGCAGGCAGAGGGAGAAGCAAGCTCCTCACTGGGCAAGGAGGCCAATACGAGACTCGATCCTGGGTACCTGGGATCACGACCTGAGCTGAAGGCAGACGCTCAACCAATTCAGCCACCCAGGCGCCCTGCATTTAATTTTTAAAATAAGGAAACTGCCTGGCTAAATAATAAAGTATAAGCTCCAAAACACTTTTATACATAACAATTTCATAGTATTTAACTTATACAACCCCATAAATGAAAAAAAAATTCCATTATGTTTTTAGAAGTAGAGCTGCATTTGTTTCAATAAACAGCATCATAAGTTGTACAACAACAACAATAAAATCGAATGAGCACACCGCCCCCATAGGCTTAGCACCTAAACTCTGGGGGAAGGTTGGATTTTATTCAAGTGGAAAACAATTTCACACATTACCACTAGGATAGCTAAAGGCAAGGTAGGAAAAATTAGCACAAAAAGCCATAGGAGTAGGAGAAAAATACATACAATCCTTCTATGCTGGAACAGTAAATTGAATTTGTTGAGTACCTTGGGCTTAGAGTAAAAGCATCCCCAGGTATGTGATGCTCTTACGGAACCCTGTGGGTATATTCCCATCATCTGGGCACTACTGACAAAGCTAGGTACAAAATGAACTTTACCTATCAAATCATTTTAAACGTTCTAAAGTTGTGGGGGGGGGGGGGAGGTTTTGTTTTTGTTTCAAGGAAGGATGCTGTGACTCCGCACAGAAATGAGGGTGGGTGTGAGAGAAACATTCCTAATTTTTCTCTCACAGAATTACTCAATTTGCTTAAAGGCACAATGGAACCCCCAAAGCAAAAGTTTTAAATGACTTTGTCCATAAATACACAATAGGAATCCCTGTTATGCTGACTAGAAGTTGGTTATTTTGTATTCAGCAATTTCACTGGGAGGTTTCGCAATCTGTGCACTTGCATAGCTACTTTTCATTTTACATGAATTCTCTTAAAGTTGAGCTAGAAACCCAATCCAAGGAGGTAAACTATATCAACGACTTGCCTTTGCTGAAGAACTGGTTAAACACACAGAAGACCGAGAGAATTCTATTTTAGTACTGTTTGGAGGTGGTACACCACTCTTAATTAATATGGCTTCAGCTGTGTCTGGGGTGTACAGAGTTTTATAAATTAATATCACTTATCTTCATGGGAAGTTAAATGAGCACCCTACTGAGTATTATCTCACACTGATAATCAGTAATTACAGTTTAAATAAAATTAATTAAACCAAAAACAGGCTTTAAAAAACTATCTGGATTTTAAGCTATAGTATAACACTACAATAGTGACAAAGTTCTTTTACAGTGTTTTAAATACTATCAGCATTGATTTTTTTTAATTTAAAACAAAAGGAAGATACTGTAATTATTAGCCATTTTAAATTTGAAAAGCCTGAAAAAGTATCCTAAATCTACTTCCTTAGAACCTCTAAAGGAAGTACCTATTTTCATGCAATCCAAGAGAATGAAGCAAATAAAAGTTCATTGTAATTATAAGTTAATTCCATGTGAATGCATACCTGAAATCTAGAAAAAAATTACTTAAAATTATCTACCAATTTTCACGCAATCTTGTCCTAACTATATTTAAGAAGATGGGGACACCTGGGTAGATCAATTGAGTGTCCAACTCACGTCATGATCTCTGGGGAGGGGGGTTGGTGGGATGGACTTCCGCATCCAGGTCTGGGCTCTGTGCTCACGGAGGAGTCTGCTTCTCTCTCTCTCTCTCTCTCTCTCTCTCTCTCCCTCCCCCCCTTCCCCTCCTCCCTCCTTCCCTCTGTCCCCGCCCCCCCTGGCTTGTGCTCTCTCTCTAAAATAAATAAATCTTAAAAAAAAAAAAGAAAGTTGAGGAAGGAGAAGGAAAAAAAAAAACCTAACAGCTAAAATCGCTTGGCTTTTTAATTAACTTTATTACTATACAAGCAACTTGCTGATTAAAAAATGGGCTCCTGAGTCTGAATTCTGGATCCTGCCCAGCCACCTGCTTGTTGTGTCAAAGCTAAGGAAGCTATTTAAATCTTTCATGATAATACCTATCCCCTGCGAGTTGTTAATAGGAAATGAAGTTCCTTCTCACCTTTCTGCTTTGGGTTAAGGCCTGAAATGCCTTCGGAGACCACTTTATCAAATGGATTCCATACTCCGCATCATCACCGCACACAGTTTATTCCCTTTTCGTGTCCTTTCACAAGACTTGTGAAAACATGCAATTCCTTGATTTATTTTGAGAAAGTTGATGGGTCTCTTCCCCACTAAAATATAAGGGGCATGCTAGACAAACCATCAACTGTCATAGTCACTATGGTAGCCAGTCTCTAAGATAGTCCCAAATAATTCTGACTTGTATAAACAGTAGGATACTGTGGAAATTATGGAGTGTGGTTTCTAAGACCAGATCATAAAAGACCACACCAGGAAGGCACTCAAGACCTGGTAGAGGTCCACATGGCAAAGAAATGAGCTAAAGAAACTAAAGAGGCCGAGAAGCCTCTTGCCAACAGCCATGCGAGTGTGCCATCTTAGAAGCCCAGCTGAGCCTTCAGATGACTTATTATATAGCAACAGAGGACTACTAGGTCCTCAGAGAGTAAGAGTTATATAGCTCGAACCAACATCTTCATTACAGTCTCATGGGACTCAAAGCCAAAACCACATACTAAGGCAACTACCAAATTCCTGCCCCCAGAAAAAGTGCAAGAAACTAAACGATTGCTGTTTTAAGTCACTAAAATTTGGGGGTAACTGTTAACACAGCAACAGGAAACTATTATAGTCACTGCTGTATGTGACTAGCAGATAGAATCTAGCAGAACCTAGCAGATAGCTAGCAATCAATTAGCACATGGTGTAAGTGAATGAGCAATTACTGGATAAAATATATAAGATACAGTACCATCCATGAAGAGGCTTACCAACTGAAGAAAAAAACAGGAGAAGCTACTATAAATAAAGATAAAATATATAGATGACCCCAAGAAAAAAAATCATAAGCCAAATAAACTAGCAATGGAAAGGAATAAGTGATTAATTCTGGTGTGAGGGAACCTCAAAATAGGCTTGAAAAGAGGATACATCAGGGAACCCTGTGAGGCTGATGGGAGAATTATGGAAGATGGTACACGTTGACAGTCCAAAGACATGCGTTGACAGTCCAAAGACATGCTTGCCTGTTCCATGGTCTTAACTGAAGGGCTGGTGCCATCAGCACTAAGATAGAACTAAGATAGATCCAGAACTAAGACCTGGACTAAGATAGAACTCTTTTAAGGGGAAATTGGCCATTCATCCTTGCAGGTGTGAAGAACTAACCATTCCAGTCTGAGGCCACATCCGAGCACTCAGGAACAATTCCCACCAAGCCACCCACTATAACACTCTAACTTTAATAGCCCTTAGTGTGAGAAATGGCCCTCCCTGCCCTTAAATTTAGGTTTTAGTGAAATTCTAAGACGTTCCTTAGCCAGAGGCTTTGACAAGAAAGTTTACCATCACCCCCCACCCCCCCCCCGAAATGTACCTACTTACAGTAATTTACATTTAAATTTCAGAGGTTATCTTATTCAATAAGAAGCATACTCACTAGGTTATTAAAATTCCTTGAAAATGAATTGCAGGGACACCTGGGTGGCTCAGTCATTAAGCATCTGCCTTTGGCTCAGGCATGATCCCAGAGTCCTGGGATCAAGTCCTATATCAGGCTCCCTGCTCAGTGGAAGCCTGCTTCTCCCTCTCCCACTCTCCTTGCTTGTGTTCCCTCTCCCACTGTGTCTCTGTCAAATAAATAAATAAAATCTTTTAAAATAAAATAAATTACAATATGCCTTCTACAGCCAACTGTTGCAGAGCTGCCAGTGAAGATGCCCACACAGGAGAAAACGGAGGCCCCCAACAACTACCAGCACCAACTTCCCAGTCAGAAGTGAACACCCCATAAATGGATTCTCCAGCCCCAGCAAGACTTAGCATGACTGCAGCCTGAGCCAGTGCTGTGCTTATAATCTCATGGAAGACCTCAAACCACCACTATCCCACTAAGCTCCTTCCAAATTTTAGACCCAAGAAACTGAAATGCTATATATTTATTTTTGTTTTAACCCACTCAGCTTTAGGATAATTATATAACAACAGAAGACTAATACAGAGCTCCTCAGAGGATACTTTTAAATGACTAAAATAGGTATAATAACAAAAACAGTATTATTAAAATATTTTAAAATTTTATAGAAATAGGTCTTCATGAACTCATCATAGAACATGGGTAACAGGAAATCTAATTTCAACATAGTGTTGAACACAAACCACCTTTTGAAGTATCTTTAATCACTAATGTGCTTTGAACGTATCTGTTTTCTGTGGTATAATAAATTCACAGGTCAAATCCTTCTGTATGTGTTTGGAATTTGTTTTCACCTACATTCATAACTTAAAAAAAAAAAAAAAAACCTAAGTTTTACTTAAAGATTAATGAAGATAAAGAAATTAATTTTTTTTTCTCTTCCAGTTCAAGGACACCATGCATTTTACTACAGACCCCTGGTGTCCATGGCCTACGGCTGAAGAACCCCTGGTAGGTACAGAATAACAGAAATCAAGGTGGAAAAGTAAACAACTCAAGTTCTAATGCCTTTCATGCATTGGTGGCAGAAACTACAAGACCTCAAGTTGAGACCAACCAGGAGAACTGCACCAGAAATGCTCAAAAAGAGCTAGAAGCTTTTGAAGGAAGAAGCTAACAGGAATGAAAAGTCTTCAAAGAACATCTAGGTTTCAATTAGAGCAAGAAGGAAAAACAAACATTCAAAGACAGGCTTTGACTGCCAACGGGTAAAGTAGGAGGGCTTGAGAAGAACAGAGGAGTTGGGAGAGGATATCAGAGAAAAAGAATAAATGGACCTGGATGGTCAGAGAGGCATCTGGGTGCTGATATGGACGGGCTAGGACTTCTGATTTTGACTTAGATCAACAGAAAATCATCTGAATTGTAGTAATAATGAAAACCAATAAGGAAACAAATCATGAAACCATATAGATCGACTCTTCTTAAATCATCTTCTCTCTGTCCCTACTGCTACTGTCCTGCTTCTGGGCACCTGGACAACAGCCATAGCCTCCTCACTTACCTCTAAGTCTGCTCTGTCCCTCTACACCCAAACACTCCGAGCTACTCTCTATATTGACATCATTTTGATCTTACTGAAATGCAAATCCAAACCTGCCCCTCACTCTTATGCTTAAAACCTTTCAACTTTTGCATCCCCATTATTCAGAGAAGGGCATTCCAATTTTACCACGGCTCAAGAAGGTCCAGCTTGATCTAAACTGCACTTTTACTTCAGACAATCTCTTCACCACTCCAGCCCTCTTACGTTGTAGGACCCAGATGTAATGAAAAAGCCAGAGTCTCTTAAAAGTGCATGTTGTTCCCTGTGCCTAAATCCTATCTACAACCACAACTCCTATCCCATCCCCTTAATCTGGCTCATTTCAACTCCATCTTCAGCTCTCAGTTAACTACATCTTAGGTAGGAGCCTTCCCGACTCAAGACTGAGCAAGATGCCCACAAGTCTGGTGCCTGCCATTACCTAGTAACAACACTATTCTGAAACTACCTCTATCATATGTTTACTCTACCACGGTATAAGAACAGAATTATTATTTTATTCACTACTGGACCTACTCCTAGAATTCCACATCGTCCAAGCATATAGTGGGTGTTCTATTCGTTTTTGTTAAGTGAATAATAAATAGCTTTCTATCTTCCATGTCTGGGATACAAGCCATAGCTTCTTGCTTTGCCAATTCTTTCCCAACAAGATCAGAAAGAACTCCAAGTGTTATGGTTTTATATATTGAAAATAACCTAGACTTCTTCCTGACACTGATCCTTTGAGTATTAGTTCCCTAGACTGAACACAACCTTGACTTCTGTAATGCAACACCACGTGAGAAGAAAAATATCCACTCAAAGGAAAAAACAGTCACTTAAAAAGAATATTCAAACAATCCCTAAGTTATACCTACTCACATCTTTAAGTACAATTCTAATTTCCTACATGCAAAAACTATATACATAAAAGGAAATATAAATTAGCTCTGTAGATAAATATTACACTTTTTAGAAGACATAGATGAGTAATAGTGATAAACAAAATTTCCCGAAAACATCAACAATTGCTATTTGCCAACCCAACATTTCCATTAGGAATCCACTCAGTTAGTATCCAGGAAGTAAAATTATCAGAGTAAAAAAATACTACAACTTCTGCCAGCTTAGATTCCAACTTATGCTTCAGAAATAGTGGAAAAGTCACCTTCTCTACCAAGTCTTCTCCCAACATCAAAGCTAACCTTATACTTCCAATGAACACTAAATACAGTACAATGGGCCTGGAACAGTATTATTGTACACCTATACAACTGTAAACTGTATACACATCTCCTTTCCCACTGTTCCCAGAGGCAGAGACAGTCATATTTATCTTTGTATTCCTATAACAGTACTAACCACTCAAATGCTTAATGAATGAAGGGAGAAAAGGATGAATAAACGAGTCTGCACACCCACTACATCTTAGTATATTCAACTCTGAGAGCTCTTGATCTTATTCCTAAGTTTCTACTGATTTGAGTAGGAGCTCTCTAAACTATTCCATAAATATTTAAAGATTCTAAGATAGTACTTAAGTGTTACTACTGAAAACCTAAGTACAGGAAGCTCTAATTAACTCATATTAATGGGCTCAGAACAGCTCACCTGACTTAGTGAATAATTTAAGCTTATAGAATTTATTTGATGTATTTTACCACATACATTCAATTGTCCCAGGCCATGCTGGTTTATTTACTTTACAAAGAAAAGTTTCTTTTGAATATATCATTTCAAAGAAAAACTGGAAAATACCATAATCTCTGCATTATTATTCATGGTTTTTAAACCTACCAAGGAAAATAGAAGTTCATAAAAATTCAAAATGAACTTAAATTATAGTACAGAAAGCTTTATGTCCCATTAGGCCAATAAAGAAAATTTAATTAATTCTTTTAAGTTAAGCTCTTTTTTTTAAAGTTGATGATTTATGTTCTGTTAAGTGAGTTGCAAGTGAGGTACATAATCAGATAAAAATGATTATTTTCTTTCATAAGTACAACGTCCAATTAATTTAGCATTTATCCCACAAAGGAGGTCACATCTAGGTAGATCCAAGAATAGCCTGCAGAAAGGCCAAACACAGTCCTGTTAAACATATTCATCTGGGCAACTCTTCTTTGAGCAGATCACTCTCACATAACACACTTAGGAACATGCTGGAGTCATCTGGTAGCTGTTATATTGAGTTAGTCACAAGGCCCACAGAGAACAATTAAAGCCTCTCAAAACACTCATCAGAACCCACAACCAGGTGTTACCTTCAATGGCTTCGAAGACCAATGGCTCGAAGGCCATTACTAGATCCATGAATTGGTTTCCCATAGAGAGTTTTCCCATGTCTTTTACAATTAAAAAAAAAGAAAAAAAAAGATTCATATCCTTTACTCGTTGACATCTCTCATTCGCACACATAAAGGTCTCTCAGTTTTGTTTATTGGAAATACTAAAAATAATTCATTTCTAATTATAGAAAACTTCTTAGAATATTTTTACAATTGTAATTCTCAGAATTAAGATCAATGACTAGGATACAATATTTCCTTATCAATTTAAAGGTCAGAAGTCTCATACAAATGGCTTCAAGGGGGAAAACCAGAAAACAAGAAAATATACTTTGAGATTTTATACTGGCACTCCCAGTGGAGAAAGGAATAGTATTTAAAAAGCAATATAACTCTTTTGGTAAAGACCATGTTCTCTAGAATCAGTCTGTCATAGTCTTTTCTCACCACCCCCATGACATTGAACAAGTTATTAAATCTCTCTTGCTCAGGTTTGCCATTTTTCAAAATGGGAATAGTAATTTTCACAAGCTTCTAAGGGGGCATTAAGTATTTATAAAGCTAATATTTGGAACACTACTTAGCATAAAGCTAACAATTAGAGGGTCTTTATGTTGACTAAGAAATGCCTATCAAGTTAGAGAGGCAGGATCCTACCATAAAGGTCTTATAGGTCATATTAAAGAGTTCAGGCTTGACTTATAGATAACAGGAGCACCTAAGCAGTTTCAAATGAGGTAAAATATGGTCAGATATATAATTTAGATGGGTCAGCCTGGTGTGCAGGAAGCTGACTTTTTAGGGAGCAACAGAGTTTCTTAAAAATCCTGACAAGAGATAGGGAGCCTTGTGTTCTGATAGAAGGAATAGAGAAAAGGAAATAGATTCAAGAAATCATCATCAAGAAGCTACCTTCTATGAGAATATAGCAACAGAAACAAGCTTAAGAGGAAAGAAAGTCAAAGGTTTCATGTGGGGCATGTAGAGTTTCAAGTACAGATGAGACATCCATACAAAGGTATTCGGTAGGCCAGTGCAGTAATAGGTCTCAACTTAAAGGTCATAGACAAAGACATGGACTAAGGGGATCCACCCCAGTCCAGTACTATACACAGAGGGGAGCAGTGGCTGAAAGAAAGAAACCTGATAAATAATAGTTTTTAAGACAGGCAGGGGAAAACCACACAAAATAGAAAAAAGGTCATAGGGATACAAAAATCAATAAGGTTTTCTGTCCCTAAAAACAAGAAATATTTGTCCAAAGAGGAAGGGAATAACTATATCAAGTATAGCCAATAAATCCAGTAAATTTCCAAAGACTATAATTTAATGAATATTACTGGGGATATAAGTAGTCATTTTATAATGATGAAAGATTTACTGCAATCCTAAGTGTATATGCACTTAATTGCAGAGCTTTAAAATATATGGAGCAAAACTTATAGAACTGAAAAGAGAAATAAAAATCCAAAATCATAGTTGGAAACTTCCCTCTTCTCTCTCAATTATTAGAACAAGTGAACAGAAAAATCCAGAATATATGAACAACACTGTCAACCAATAGGACTTATAGACTAATTCTAAAACAAGTAGAATGCACACATAACATTCACAAAGACAGGCCACATTCTGGAAAGAGAGGACTCAAAAATGAAAATGATTGAAGTCACACAAACTATGATCCCTGGCCACAAGAGAATTAAGTTTTAAGTCAGTAATAGAATGATCAGGAAAAGCCAAATATTTAAAAGTTAAACACAGATCTAAATAACCAATGGGTTAAAAAAGAAATCAACAGGAAATCAGAAGATATTTTGAATATTCAGAAAATGATACAGCTAAAGTAGCTCTCAGAGGAAAATTTATAGTGTAATTTTTTTATATTAGGAAGCAAAAGCCTCAAATCAATTATGTAAGTTACTACTTTAAGAAACCATAAAAAGATAAAGGCAAAAGGAAAGATAAAAGCAAAATTATCATCCAGAAATTAATGAAACCTAAAACTGTTTTTCTGAGATCAATAAAATTGACAAATCTCTACCCAGACTGTTAAACAGCAGGGCGAGGGGAAAGCAGGGCCGGGGGACAGAAGACAAGTTACTAATCAGGATTAGAAAGGGGGGGAAAGATCCTATATATAAGAATAAAGATCCTATATATAAAAGGATAAGGAAATATCACAAAAACCTAATTCAAAATACAGATATGAAAAAATTCCTTGAAAACCCAAAGCCCACTCAAGAATGATTTGAATGGCCCTATATCTTGTGATAGACATTACAAGATAGGAATAGCAAATAAGCACAGTAAAAGATGCTCAACCTCATTACTCATTAGGGGAAACAATTTGTCAGTTTCTTATAAAGTTAGTAATAGTTACCACCTGATTCCCCTTCCAAAATGAAAACCGGCCCACAAGAACTATATCCAAATGTTCACAGCTTTACTCAGTCCCCAAAAACTAGAGACCCAAACTACTGAATATAGAAACTGTAGTATTACCAAACAATGGAATACTATTCAGTAATAAAAAGAACAAATTTCTTTTTTTTTTTTTTTTTTTATTTTTTTTTAATTTTTTTATTTTTTATAAACATATATTTTTATCCCCAGGGGTACAGGTCTGTGAATCACCAGGTTTACACACTTCACAGCACTCACCAAATCACATGCCCTCCCCAATGTCCATAATCCCACCCCCTTCTCCCAAACCCCCTCCCCCCGGCAACCCTCCGTTTGTTTTGTGAGATTAAGAGTCACTTATGGTTTGTCTCCCTCCCAATCCCATCTTGTTTCATTTATTCTTCTTCTACCCATTAAGCCTCCATGTTGCATCACCACTTCCTCATATCAGGGAGATCATATGATAGTTGTCTTTCTCTGCTTGACTTATTTCGCTAAGCATGATACGCTCTAGTTCCATCCATGTTGTCGCAAATGGCAAGATTTCATTTCTTTTGATGGCTGCATAGTATTCCATTGTGTATATATACCACATCTTCTTGATCCATTCATCTGTTGATGGACATCTAGGTTCTTTCCATAGTTTGGCTATTGTGGACATTGCTGCTATAAACATTCGGGTGCATGTGCCCCTTTGGATCACTACATTTGTATCTTTAGGGTAAATACCCAATAGTGCAATTGCTGGGTCATAGGGCAGTTCTATTTTCAACATTTTGAGGAACCTCCATGCTGTTTTCCAGAGTGGCTGCACAGCTTGCATTCCCACCAACAGTGTAGGAGGGTTCCCCTTTCTCCGCATCCTCGCCAGCATCTGTCATTTCCTGACTTGTTGATTTTTAGCCATTCTGACTGGTGTGAGGTGATATCTCATTGTGGTTTTGATTTGTATTTCCCTGATGCCGAGTGATATGGAGCACTTTTTCATGTGTCTGTTGGCCATCTGGATGTCTTCTTTGCAGAAATGTCTGTTCATGTCCTCTGCCCATTTCTTGATTGGATTATTTGTTCTTTGGGTGTTGAGTTTGCTAAGTTCTTTATAGATTCTGGACACTAGTCCTTTATCTGATATGTCGTTTGCAAATATCTTCTCCCATTCTGTCAGTTGTCTTTTGATTTTGTTAACTGTTTCCTTTGCTGTGCAAAAGCTTTTGATCTTGATGAAATCCCAGTAGTTCATTTTTTCCCTTGCTTCCCTTGCCTTTTGCGTTGTTCCTAGGAAGATGTTGCTGCGGCAGAGGTCGAAGAGGTTGCTGCCCGTAAAAAGAACAAATTTCTGATACACCAAAGCACAAGAGGGGTCTCAAAAGAGTTACACTAAGTAAAAGAAGCCAGACACTCCATTTATATGAAATCCTAGAAACTGAATTGTGTAGTGCAGTAAGCTGATTCATGATTCCCAAGAACCAAAATGGGCAGGGGGTTTGGGGGAGGGCAGGAAGGATTGACCATAAAGAGCACAAAGGGAATCTTTTGAGGGTGATGGAAAACTTTTCTATCATAATCATCGTGTATACATGATTGCATATATTTGTCAAAATTCATCAGGTTACAGCCAGAAAATTGGTTCATTGTGTTATAAAGAAATCCTTCCTCTTTCTTTAAAAAAAAAAAGAAAAAGCATATTCCTACTTATACCACTAGTATAGTGAATACATAGTTCACCAAGTGTGTTGGCAGTGTTTCTCCCTTGAAAAGCTCTATCACCAGGGATACCAAGGCTCCACAGCTTAATGAGTCCTCCGCATTCACACTGCTAGCAAGCGGCAGAACTAGCACCTGAACCCAGACTTCCACTTTCAACCACAAGTCATGAAGTGAAGAGCAGACACTTGGAGAGACTGGAGGACCTCTTCTGGTTGCTGTCTAAGCCAATGTCCATTGTCAAGCTATGGTTGTGAGCCATGTGTGGGACAAGAGATCAATGCAGTGGATCTGATCTGCACCCAAACCTTATTTTTTTTTTTTTAATGGAATGGAGAGGAGTAAAAATACAATAGAAAGGAGTGGAAAAGATCAGAGTTTGCAATGCTCAGAAACATTAAATAATTGTTTATAAAATTGTTTCAGTTGAGATGAGAATTTATGTGTATGTGTGCGGGGCGGTACTTCTTACTGCAGGTCCCGGCCAAGAGAGTTTGTAAATCATTACTGCAGGCCACACCAGAGATTATGATAGTAATACGGGCTGCGGGAGGGATAAAAGACAAGACAATCAGCAGGGGCCCCACACTTTAAACAAATGGTTGTGAGGGACAGTAAGCAAGTTAAAACAACTTCTAGACCACAAAAACACTCCGCGGACACACTGATGGAGAATTCAGCATCGTGTCATCCACGTTCAGTTTCTTTTTGTTTACCTTTCCTAACTGGGCTCCCTTCACTGCCCTTGTCTCAATCCTTTTGTCTCTCCATGGAAAGAGCTCTTTTCAACCCAGATGTAGACAATCGATGGTTGTAAACTAAACAACCTTTACACCTTGCATTGCTCTTTATACATCGTGATTGCTCAAGTATTTGTAGAAACAACACGGTTTCAAGTATATAAACTCTGCCCAGGGATCTCCACACCAGAGCAGGACTTTGCGCAAACGGACAGTGTTCTATGAAATCCTGACTGTAACTCAAGAAATAACTTGAAACGTGAAATATTTTTGTAGGCCTTCATCACAACAAATTAAAAGGAGATGAATTTTTAACATTAATGCTTCCCAGAATGTTTCAACTTAATGTTTCTAAAATACTCATTCAAACATGTGACTATAGGTGACACCATTCTTATGCACCTTCTCTCATGTTCTGCCCAAAACACGCTATTCTCACATTAAAGAGTTCTAAATTGGGGCACCTAGGTGGCTCAGTTAAGCATCTGCCTTCAGCTCAGGTCATGATCTCAGGGTCCTGGGATCCAGTACTGCATCAGGCTCCTCGCTCAGCGAGGAATCTGCTTCTCCTTCTCCCTCTGCTTGCCTCTCCCCCTGTTTATGCCCTCTCTCTCTCTGTCAAATAAAATCTTTCTTAAAAAGTTCTAAATTAAGAATACACATGCAACATGTATGTGGGGTGGCCACTTTAATTAGAAAACACTGGCAGCACACACTAAAGCTTCCACGGCAAATGCTTCCCTAAGCTCTAACTCCCCAGAAACACTTTACGGAGGCTCTTAGATATCCAGCTACCCTTACCTCCTTTCCTCCGAGTTGAGCACTGGTCTGTGACACAGTGTTTGAGGCTCAACTACAGATGTATCACATCATCCCACTGTCTATACATTGGAAAATATTTTTTAAAGGGGTGTAAAAGGGACAGAAATGAATGCAGCCATGCAACACATTTCAGCTTAAGCAAAACTCGGAACTCTATGAGGAAAGTAGAGAAGGTATAATTAGTCCTGCTTTACAAATAAGTGAACATTCAAGTTAATTGATTTGCCAAGGTCAAAGAGCTAAGAGGTGAAGTTTGTTCTTTCCACAAGAGTTTCCGGATTCCTCATCCAATGCCCTTTCCACAGTGCATCAATCAATGAGTAAGGTTTGCTTTTCAGAGCTTCTTATTCAGCAGAGCCAGGCTTCTTCTCTATGCTCTACAGCAAAGCATCCAGCTGCCTGCTTGATCCTTCCCTGGACTTGAGCCCCAGCATATTCAAGAGCCAGGCTAAAGTACAAGAGCAGAAGTGAGTAGTGGGAGCTGGGGAGACCAGTCAGCCGGTCAAGGGGGAAAAGGTTAAGGAGGAATCTAGAAGAAACATTTGTGGGCACACTGAAGATAAAAGCAGGGAAAAGGCAACCATTAGGGATCCAGGCAGGTGGTCAAAATTCTGACAGCAAGCTCTTACCAAAGCTATTTTTTGTTTTTGTTTTGTTTTTAAAGCTTTTTTTTCCTGTGCAAAGGCAAGGGTCCATTTCTGGAAAGCCCAACCAGGACCAAGTTATCCCCATGTCCAAGGAAACCACAATACCAGGCAAGTAATCAAAAACAGGGATTCATTCTTTTATTCGTTCAATGAAAAACTAATGAAAATGCTTACCATGTACCAGAGAGCATACCTACAATTAAAATACTGCTTCTTCCTTGAAGATGTTTAAACTGATGAGAAGATCATAGAGCGATATACTGCTTTGATAGAAATACCACACAAGACACTATGGTAACTTCCCAAAAGTTCTGACCTTCCCAAGCCCTTTACAAGGATGAGGGGAAAGCAGGGATGGAGGCAAAAGGGAGAGAGAAAACTACAGTCTTCACTGAGGAGGAGCCCATTTATTAACGTATGATCAGAGCATGGCGGGTTCCAGAATGACCTGCTGAGGCCACTGTAGAAAAGAAACAGGATTGTTTCTAGAACTTAGAGTAGAGGCTGCGGGTTGGCAATGTGCAAAGTCAGTCCTAAAAAGGGTAAGAGCAGAAGCTAAATGAAGAGAGGGAAAAAATGCTTAGTGCCCATAAAATATGATCAAATCTCACAAGTCCTAGAATTGCATTCGGCAAGAGAAAGGAACAAAGTAGCAATACAAGCTACAACATGGATAACCCTTGAAAACATTATGCAAAGCGGTCTTTTGTGACTGAATGCTTTCATGTATCATGACTCCATTCATGGGAAATGTCCAGAAGTGGCAGTCTCTAGCTTATGTAGCCTGGACATTCCCTCGGGCTGGCGGAGTTGGGGATGAGTGACTGCTTATAAGTAGGAAGCTTCTCTTTGGGTGGTGGAAATGCTCTAAAATTTGACTGTGGCAATGCCTGTACAACTCTGAATACAACCAAAAACCATTCAGTTGTACACTTTACATGGGTTCATGCTAGATGAACTATTTTAAGAAGGCTCTTACAATTCTATCATTGTATATTATATATTCTATCATACCAAAAATTGCAGGTGCTTTTATTATCAGTCATAAGCAGCCATATGAAGGCTAAGTCAGCATGTTTTTCTCAAAAACATGTACTCGAATATACAAGAAATCCATAACAGTGCTATAAAGTGTTCATTACAGTTTGCCCAAGCATATGGTTTCGGAGCTTTGTGGAACAAGATTCAAGCCATAGCTGCACCCCTGGCCAGCTGCGCATACTTGGGCAAACTGCTTACTTAACCCTCCGTGTAACTGAGGGCCAAGATGAGGACAACATCTACCTTGCGAGGTAAGAAATTACATATACTCTCTGTAAGCATTCTATATCACTACAACTTTCTAAATGCTGTTATATGAAAAACATTATCCAGAAAAGCTTGCATCAACCTTCTTTGCTTAGATCTTACTCAGAGAAATAAAACAGAATATTCTAATTGAATGTCTTCCATCTTGCATGTCAAGATCTAGATCTCATTCAACTCCACATATCCACTTTATCCAAGTACCCAACAGAGTCCTTTGGATAACAAGGGTGCCAAACACTTTTTTGAGGGCTTACTATGTTCTAGGCTCCCTGTTTCATATTAAAGGTGAATTCAAATTCAAAACCAGGTCAACAAGGCACTGTGCTTTGTCCCACCATACTGACTTTTTAAAATATTATTATTTGGGTGGACCTTGTTGCTGTTCTTATTATCCCTTATCATTAGCCACGAGTTACATTCAAAAATCTATTTCTCAAAAACATGTACTTGAATATACAAGAAATCCATAACAGTGCTATAAAGTGTTCATTACTGATAAGCAGCAATAGGCAGAACAAATAGGAAGGTTCTCTCATTTTTGAACAATATTTTTTTTAAATACGTGCATGAGATTTTAGTCTGGTTTACTTTAATTAGCAACTACATATTTCAAAACGCTAAATATCTTTAGCTATTTTTTTTACCTCTTTCTGAAGTGCGCAATTCATCCCCAAAGAATGAGAGCTTATTTGAATGATTCAAAGTTGACTAACAATTTGTAATTAAACAAATTTTTTAAATTAACATATCAACTAGTGCCTTTTACTATTTAAAAGCAAAAAATGTCATGTATTTTTTTTTAATCTGTTCTGCCTCTTACTTTGGCATTATAAAAAACAGCATATTTCCAAAACAAGCAGTTTCAAAGGTGTTAGCATAGCACGGCATCCACATTACATGGTTAGTTAAGATTCACAACGGAAGAAATGTTGAGCATAACCTTACCATATCATCCGTCAGTGTCTTAATATTTAAATGCTGCAAATAAAAGAAACCAATCATATCAGTAATTTATAACAGCTTTTTTTTATTTTAGCTAATAGAATACATTTAAAAATTCTACAATACTAAGTTGAATGTAATTAAATTCCTGACAGTCTAATAAAAATGAATTATATATTGCTTTAATCACCTTCTCAAGAAGATGGACAAAAGGAACCCTGAATAGTGTAATTTCAAACGTTTCTCAAGATTTCTTGGACTTGCAAACCTGATAAACTAGAAACCTGTGCTACAACAAATAGATAGTCCTGATTAACAATATTTGTTACCATTAAGTAAATGGACTTTGAACACAATGGATAGGGAGATTTAAAACATGAAAAAAAATCTGAACTACAAGACAGTGAAACTTTAAATCTACCATTAGCATGCAGCATAGAAGATAATGAAGTACTTTGCTGGCTTAATTAACTTAAACAATTCTAGTAACGAAGAGAGTACTGGAATGACTATTTGCATCTTTAACATCAGTTTGATTTATCACCAGTGGTGACAGTAGACACTTTTCAATTTCATTGCTAGCTTCTTTGAGAACCCTTTTGCTGATTTCCCTGCTAGACAAACATAAGGCCACTTTACAAAGTGAATAAATTAGTTTCTTACAAAGTGGTGTTCAAAAGAAAAAGTATTTAGGGGGAAAAAAAGACAACCAGAAATCTAAGTTTTATAAATTCCGGAGTCAGGCAAGATTTTGTATTCAAGGAGCCAGAATCAATTTCCAATGCTTCCTTGTCTTATTCAGTAGCATTAGACCATTTAAAAGGGCAGAGAAAGGGTCAAGTGCATTCCTAAATAGATCTGATTTTAGAAGTATAAAAGAACATGTGTTAGCATTCATCATCTAACAGCCTGCGTGGCACTGAATTCAACATGGATGGGATGAAATTTGTTATTCATATTTGTACACCAGAATACATCTTTATTCTCATCAATCTACCTGAGGGATGATACAGATTAAAAAATTGTACAGAACAAATCACTATCCCAGATTCTCTTGCTCTTTGACCAAGACATTCCTTCCTCTAGGGCAAGGAATACAGTAACTGGAAGGGCACAGAATAAGCTTTGTGTAGAACCAAAGCTGAGTAACTAACCCACCACACTTAATAGCCCCACCACTAGGTTCTAACCTAAACGCTCTGTTCAATTGGGAAGAAAGGAGAGTACTGAATTAACTGGTTTCTAATTCTGGGCTAGAAGTTGTCTTCAATATTACCTTCAGTCCTTGAAAATAACAAGCACAGAAGTCCTTAAGAGTGGGTATACCCCTAGGAAGAACTATTAAGATTTCTGAGGTACTTAGGGTCACAGTCTCCTCCCAGAGGCCATTATTACAATTAGACACCAGTCTACATGGCTCTCAAGTTCACAGGAAAAGGAGCAGTAGAAAGACTGTGTGGGGAGTCCCTCCCTCCAACTGCCTGCTGTATGCACCAGTTTCCTGCCAACAGAGATTTCCAGCCCACTGCCCGTGGTTAACACATCTCTATTCTTCCACCAGAGATACCACCCCAATCCCAAGGGGGCAAGGCACCTGAAAGGGGTCGTTCTGCATTCCTCTCACAAGAGGAGAGGACTACAGCCAATTACCAAGACAATGGCATTCTAGGTGACTTAATGCTTAAAAAGTCAGGCCACAGAAAAAGGATCCCGCTGGAATCCTGTTTAGAGAAGTACACCATGGTAAAAAGAAAACACCTTCCTCAGCGAAATAGTCCCAAATACCTGTTTGAGTTGCCTGAGGAAAATGTCATAAAAGCAACATCGAGGGAATGGAAAGAAACAATTTTTAAAAACTAGAGTAGAGCCCAAGGAAGATTCACGATCTAAAGACTGCAGAAAAGATGCAGAAAGTACAATACCACACAGGAAAAGTGGGTAGTGGAGGTTACAGGATGCAAAACACAGAACATGTAAATACCCAGAAACAACATTTTTTTATAACTCCGAAGGTCTAAAGCTACATAGCCCTTTCAGTTAGAGTTAAACTCACAACTCAGAATAGAACAGTCACCCTTATGTAGAAGAAAGATGCGTAAGATCAATTTTTTGGTCAAAACTTCTTTAGATGGTGAAACCATCTCACTGAGAATCTAGCTTTAGTGGCACCTGGGTGGCTCAGTTGGTTAAGCGAATGCCTTCAGCTGAGGTCATGATCCCAGGGTCCTGGACGGAGCCCCATTGGACTCCCTGCTCATGTGCTCACGCTCTCTCTCTCTCAAATAAAAACTTAAAGAATCTAGCTTTTAAAAGGACTCCATTTGTTCAATGCTTTAGTTTTTTAAAAACTATGCAAGCACATAGGCATGCCCAGTTACTAGCTATATTACAAACAGTCTTCTACAAAAAAGAACATGTGATGAATTGTGACAGAATTATATTGCGGGGGTAAGAAAACTCAAAGGGATCCAAGTTCAGGAAGTCTAACAACAGTCTGAGAGAAAAAACAAGAAGCCAAGGTCAAGTTCCTTATTCCTTCTCTGGAAAGCACCTGCCTATCAATTCTCTCCACCATCCATACCAAGACCCAGAGAAGCCAGCAGGGCAGGAAATGATGGCAAACTCAAGGACACTCAACAAGACCGCAGGTAGTGACTAACAGAGTAAAGATTTGGAAAACCAATACAAAAACTTTGGTTCCTATTCCAAAACAAGAAAACCAGAATAAGTGTCATTTCAAAATTTAGCTTTCAAAAAAAGAGAAATTGCATAGCTATTTGTTTATATGCATGCAATCTGAAAGAGACTACTACAAAACCCATCAGCATTCAAAAATTTAAATAGATCTACGCATGAGTAATTTTCCCTAAAAACTGAAATGTCCAATCCCAGTCGACTTCAAACACGACCCAAAGGAAAAATAGACATGGCTTATTTTTAAAATGTACAGTTTTATCAAGCGGTACTCTTTTGTAAGATATTTGCAAAGTTAATTCAAGTTTTCTATGAAGTGGACATTATGTCGATGTTTAGATCACAGACTCTTAAAAAGTCCAACGGGCAGGAGAAAGGAAAGGATAGACATAAAACCCTCAGGTAATTCTGTGGGGTTTCGGCCTTTTTGTAGTAGATCTAAAACTACAGGGGTGACATTCTTAATTTTAAAAAGCAAGAACTTTATTATAAAAAGTTACTGACTTTTTACTGCTACTAGAAGGTACTGTTTAAGTCTGGTTAGCCAAGACACTTAAAAAAATGCAGTTGTTTGTTTGATAGCTACCAGCAATGCTTTTTACTCTGGCTTCTGCTTGGGGGAAGTAGCAACTGCACCCATCAATCCAGCTCACAAGTAGCATTTGCTGATACCCATACCAAGAAGGGAATGGAAACATTCAATGGAAGCAGATGTGACCACTTTAAAAATAACCTAATAGCAACTTTTCTATTTGTTCCTCCACACACATACACAGAAATCGAAAGCATACGGTTTTAGACCTACTAAAACATTCATACCTAAATGTGATTTTGTGATCTTGAGTTACATTACCTGGTCTATGATTGTATAGGTGTTATTTATGCTTTATGGCAATGGGATAAATCAAATGGGCAATAATTTCAAAAACAGTTCTGTATGCAGAACCGTTGGTAAATGGTTCAGGTGTCGTATTAAAGTATGTCAGGGATCCTTTCCCAAACCAAAAAGTTCACCTTTCTTCCTGTGTTCCTACGTTGCTCAGTTTACTAAATTCTACTTTCTCCTGAAAAAGTAAGGAACACCTCATATAGATAGGGAGGAATGTCTTCTGTAATGACAATTCCTAGGATGAATGGTCAAGAGGATCACTCTGGAACTAAAGGAGAAAAAGTCTTTATAGGCTTTTTGTTTTGTTTTGGGGTTTTTTTTTTTTTGTTTTTTTTTTTTGGATCCTATGTTCTTTTGAAGAAATAAAAAAGGTAGAAATACAGAACATAGGTCTCTACATTCACATTTAAGCAAGGCATCAAAACCTTTACTGAAGACCATATATGCTGTCAAAAAATAGATCTAGAGCTTGCAGAGCACTGTATGAAATGCTGTAAATAGCAAGGGGTCCCTCCCCAGCCAACTTAGTTTACAAGGAAATAAACAAGACCAGTTAAACTACAGAATACTAAGCAACATAAAAACCCAAGGTCCACATACACTGAAAAAAAAGAAGACGACGACAAAGAAGAAGAAGAATCCAAGCTGTAGCCAAGACTTTTAGCAAATTTTCTATTTTCTTTCATTGGATAGCACACTGCAACCAGCAGGAAGCAAAGGATTTGTCCACTCATGTCATTAGTTACATGGCACCCACTACCAAATGTCAAGCTAATAAGCTCTGATCACTGACAAAGTCAAATACATGGTACTATTTTTAAAATAATTTTTAGCTGTTGCAATTTAATTTCATCAATTTATATCCTTTAACTAAGTCATTATGACGAATTACTAACGAGGAAAACTTGTAAGATTAAAACCTCTGAAGGCGCCTGACTCAAACCCAATTTCATCAATGAGACCCTCTCGGCCACCTGGTTTACACCTTGCTAGTGTGCACTAGAACACACCAAGATTTCTCTGTGAAAGAAGAGAACAAGGTCTCGGCTACTCAACATTCTGAATCAGTAGGTCTAAAGTGGGGTTTAGGCATCCACAGGCTCCAGGTGGCAATGCAGCCACCAGCCCAGGACCCAGTGAGAAACACCACTCTGCACTCCACCGCCACCAGCCACAAAATATCCCTTGAGCACACATTCGAAACTCTCGTCAAGTGGCTCTCTTAAGAACCAATGTCCCCAAAACAAGCTAAATGAAGGGTACAGGTAGAAAGTAGAAGACGTTTTTCAAAGTGAGAAACACTGAGCTGGTACAATTGGAACAGGTCTTACTGCCATGTAGTGAGAGGCACCAATTAGTACTGTTTTAAGAGAATTCAACACTCTCTAGGGGGTAGGGTGAATTATTGCGTCATTTATTCAAATGCTTAGTTCATCCCTAAAGGTACAATAATTCTACCCTGTAAGCATGTGTTTAGTACTAAAGGATCAAGGCTTGCTCATTAGATCAAACCAGGACATAACACTATTTGCCTGTCAAAGTAAGTGCCTAATGGGTTACTGACACAACAAATTTACATCCAAAAGGAAAAATGGATCAAACTTCTTTTAAAAGGTGTGGGTGATGCTATGTTAATGCACTGCTCACACTTGTTTCCAATTCCAGATTATTCCTTTCCACCAAATGCTAACTCGTGCTTTATCCTAACATTTCTGGCCCACACACCTGTTTAATGTCAATGCCAATTGTGAAGACCGCAGGACTATAAAGGTATAGGACTAATCAAGACACTAACCACACCTACAGAGCCTAAGGTTCATTTCCCAGGCAACGACAGACCATACCTAGGTGAAAGTATTCAAGGACTCCATATTTAACAGCTCAGAAACGTCCAAAAATAATACTGAAGCTTTCATAGCACTGAGGATAAGAGTAGAGCTGGCTCTTTGATAACATAAAGAATAGCTTTTGACTGGCTTTTCATGCGGTCATATTTTTAGTCCCCGGTAGAGAAAGTGAGACATGTTAGGGACAGGTGAGAATGAGTAAAATCTCTCCAGCTTCTTTTGATCTGTTCATTTATTCAAAACCAAACCGTGCCTACCTCAGAAAAATAAACACCTGGCCATTACCCTAGTCTTCGCTACTCTCACCCGCCAGAGAACCTAACCTCTCTTCTCCATAATTCCTCCTTTGGGAAAGGAGAGTCCTCGAGATACACTAGCTTTCAGGAAGAGACATCAGTTAAGCATTCATAGAAGGGAAAAAATTAATTTCTAAGAAAACTCAACATTTTCAGAAGGATCAAAAGGCAGCAACAGAACTGCTAGAAAACCACTATCTCTCTAGAAAAACCAATTATCAAATTGTTACTTGAACTTCTCTCCTAGATGACACAACACAGGAGCTGGGCACCTAACAAGTCTCTCTTTTTTTTTTTTTTTTTTTTTTTTAAATTCTAACTCAACTCCAGTGTTCTTTTTCCTTCAATAAACTTCAATGGTGAGGAAAAATGAAAGGAAAAACAGACTGGCTAATTCTAGTAACAGCTTGAACTTATTTTAATACCTATTTTAAGATGCTCTCCTCAGCCATTCCGGTTCTTTTCACGTCTACTATCACATCAAAAACTCCTGTGCAATGGGTCCAAGAAAAGGCAATTCAAACCTCTGAGCAGCTCTACAAGTCGATTTGGTTCTAGGTCACCAGAATCCATGACCTTTATAGTCATCTGGAGAATGCTGAAAAGTATTTAAAGTATTCACTGCCAGAAATGGTCCTAGAGTACCTTGAAGCTTATCTAAACTAAGTTTAGATAAGTTGTTTCTGAGCGTCTCCTAGAGGTCTTACTCAGACACCGATGCAGCCGGAATATTCCCAAAGCTAACACAGCACCACCATGCATCATTTCTTATTGGTTCAAGAAGGATTTTGTTTTTTTTACATTCTAGGATCACCATAAGGAAATTAAGTTTTGTTGAACCTTTTTAGAGAAGGATTTGGTGAAATAAATCCTATGTTCACATTCTTTAACCTAGTAATTCTACTTCTAGAATTAGAAAATAAACAGAAGTGTGTACACAGGTATTTGTTACTATATTTTATCTTAAATACCTAGAATTGTCATCAACCTAAAACTTCCCAGAATATGGGAATGATTATATAACTACAGTCCTGCCTCCTATAATTACAGAGGAAAATGCATACTATTGTTACATGAAAAAAAGATGCATTTAAAATTGCATATGCAATATAATTCCAACTCCATTAATAAACACTCCTATGGAGAAAAAAGACAGGAACTATTTTTAATTTTATATATCCGGATTGTGGGATTTGGAGCAATTTTTTCCCCCACATTTTCCTCTATATTCCCAGTTGTCTAGAATAAGCTTATTTATTTTTATAATGAGAAAAGCTTTTTTACATTACTATGGATAATACTTTCCATACCAAGCAGAAAATATAGATAAGTTTCTTTTCAAATAATAATGTATGAAGTTAAAAAAAAAAAATCTAAAAAATCTAATATTGTAAACACAGACTAGGGTTTTTTAAATGCATATTTGCAAATATGTCAGAATACATTAAGCACATTATTCACTGGTTTTGTAATTCACATATATAAATTAACCAATTTCAAAAAGCTCCTTGGTTTTGTGAATTATTGATGTTGTCAACCTGCTGGAGACTTAATTCCAAGAAAAATATACGAATCACTACATCACAAGCACAAATCCTTTTGACACAAATTCAATTTCTGTGGCAATAACATATTGACTTAGCTTTATTTTCCTATTTTATGACACTTATGAATGGCAGAGATAAAAGAAATCTATCATTTTTCTTTATTGTAAATGTAAACGATCTCATGCTATGTTGAGAATGTTAAGGTAAATACCACTCACCTGGTAACTTTTTCATGAAAAGGAGGACATGGTACCAAAATAAAACAGGATTTAGGATTTTAAGCAAAAACCTAATCTCCTACTCCTAATCTTCCTACTGCATGATTAGGTTGCTAACATGGGGCAAGACAGTATGTCAAAAATGAAGAGGACTCAGTCCCTGCCCAGAGAAGCTTAAAGCCAAAAGAGCAGCAAGACAATAACCTCGGTGAGAGACAGTGAGGGCAGCGCACATCAGAGCTGTTCAATGGCGACCAGAAGGAAAAGCAATCCCTCCTTGCTAACTATATCTGGTTAAATACATGCTATTATCAGGCAAACATAACCATGATGGAAGACTGAAGTCACATTCATCCTCAGCCATGATTCGGGAAAAACCTGTAACAGAAAATTTCCTCTTCTAACAGCATAACAGAATCTGAAGGCAGGCACTCAGCAAATGTTTATTAAACATTACTATATTCTTGACAAGGAGTACACTGGTAAATAAAACAAGGACTCCTGTCCTAAAAGAACTTTCCTTCTCTTGGGAAAGAGACCATAAACACCATAAATAAGTTACAGAGGATGTTAGAAGGTGACGCTTGTTATGCTAAAACGAAAAGCCAAGCAAGGCAAGGGAGGCTAGGAAGCCAAGCGGGAGCATTTGCTGTTTGCAATTTTGAATGCGGGGAACTGGGCCAGCAGAGGTCTGACAGGGAGTGTGGAACTGGAGCAGAGCTGAAAGCGGACTAAGGGGGTTGCTGTGTGGACATGGAGGAAAGCAGCTCAGAGGGAAAGCAGCCCCCAGAAAGTCTGGGGCGCTCAAGGAACAGGGACCAGCACAGCTACAGCAAACGAGACAAAAGAAAGGGAGGGAGCCGTAGCAGGTGGACACCAGTGCACTTTAAGGCCAGGGACTCTTTTATTCCTCTTCCTCTTACGGAACAGTCACAAATACAAAAAGTACAAAAACATGCTATGAATAATCAACTTAACCAATAAACAACAGTTGAATACAAGAGATACAAGACTCCCCGGAGGGAAAGCCCCAGAGGGAATGGAAGGAACAGTGGCTGTTCTCAACCATTTCCTTCAGGGCTCCTTAACGGGGCTCGTTGCCAGGCGTTATTTACTAAGAAGTATTAGAAATACTCTCAAAACACTGTAAAGCCCACCAAGGCAGTCTTTGGACCAACTCAGCTAGGTCTATTGCATTAACAAAACTTTTCAAATACAGGACTAGAGGATGGGGAGGCAGGTGCGGAAGCTGTCAAAGGAATAGCCCAGCATGTTTGGAGAAAGGAAAGTTAGAAAAAATGTTTAGTTACAATAGTTTAATTACAACGTAACTCCTGAGACCCCACAGGAGTTGAGCCCCAGCCCTAGGGGGTCCTCCCCCAAGGGGTCAACAAAGAGCCAGGTGCCCACAGATAACTGAGTCCCGCCACAGGGTCGGTCCCTCTCAGGCAGCATCCCCTCTTTGCCCTTTCCCCTCCAACACTTTCATAAGCAATTCCCCTGTTAAATTGTTCCACCAACGTTTTTATTTCTTGTCTGGGCTCTATTCCTTCACATACTCCCCTTTCAAACATCGCCTGCTTCCTGAAGGTTCTAACTCACCCATAAGCACACCTCTTCCGTGACTCTTATTTATGCCCTGCGTTCCCCAGCAGAAGGCTAACACCCTGGGTCCTAGAATCCAACTCACCTAGATTGGAATCCAGCTCCGATAGGGATCAGCTGTGAGACCCCAGGCACTGAAACTCCCTGAACATCAGTTTCTCCTGGTACCAGTTGAGTAGGAAGCGTCTGTCCTCACAGGCTTGTCTGAAGCCTTAGTTGAAAAAAATCACCACAAGTCCCCTTCCTTCCCACACTAACATCCCCACCAGCATTGATGAGGGAGCAGAAGGCTGGCTGAGGACAAAGCAAAAAGGCTGATACCTCGCAATCTCCCCCTCACCCCAGCAAAAGGTTGACACCTCGCAATCTCCTCCTTACCCCCACTCCATTACTCCAGGGTGGGACAAATGTGACATTCTTTAGGAATCTCCCAACTATCTTGATGTTAATGGCTTGCGAAAAGGGAAAAGACAACATTGATCAAGCCACAAAACCTCCAGTATCCCGGCACCTAGTAGGCCCTCTTTAGCATATGGAAGCTCCATTGAAACCTCCCTCTCCCTCACTTTCCCCCAACGGCGGGGTACATAACCTGCCATCCCTCACAACCCAGGGCAGCAGCTCTTTCTGCCCACGGGTCCTGTCCCCGTGCTTTAATAAACCATCATTTTGCAGCAAAGATGTCTCAAGAATTCTTTCTTGGTCATCGGCTCTGGACCTCGCCCCACCAAACCTCACCTAGATTCTAGAACTCCATCAGTATCACCTTGGTTCAGATCACCATCATTCTCCTTAAAACCACATCCAACAGTCTCCCCTCACTGGGGGGCTGAAATCATCCTCTAATCCAGTTAAATCCATCTGTTACTGCTGTAAATGTGTGCAGGTCCCCTCCCCAGAGTGGGCATAGGCTCCGAGAGCAGGATTTTTGTCATGGTCATTTTGCCAGCATCTCTATTTGCTGGGTGTCAGTTATATTGGACCATTCTCTTGACAGCTGCTGAGGCCTCGCAATGTTGTCATTTTTCTTTGGGGCTGAGAACTCAAGCAGTGGCAGTTTCCCAAGGCCATGCCCAGAGCCTGGGCCTCAGGACAGGGACAGCTAGCTGGGTGAATGAGATGGAGGTAAGCAGACCTGAGTAGCTACTGCATGAATAAACCTGTGGTGGGGGTGGGCGGTGTCACCCTTCATTATCAGCAAAAAATGATAAGTCCACCACACTTCATCCAAAGCTCTTCCTTTACAATTCCCTTGGGTCACTGATCATTGTTTGCAGTTTGTGTTTGTCTTTGGCTTTCTTTTTGTTTTGTTTTTAATATGCCAGGGACTTTGGTTCTTCCTCATCTTTGAATGCCTAGACCTAGTACAGGGAACACTGTAGGTCAGTGGTTTTCAACCTGACCATACCTGAGAATCAGCTGAAGAGTTTTTGTTTTCTTTTCTTAACATTCCAAACCAACTGAATCAGAATATCTGAAGGTAGAGCCTGTCACAAGTACTTATAAAGCCTGTCACAACTACTTGTGACTCTAATGGGAAACTAGGGGTAAATGTATAACGATCTTTTATATAGATAGATAACACACACAATGGAATACTATACAGCCATCAAGAAAATGAAATCTTGCCATTTGCGACAACATGAATGGAACTAGAAGGTATTAAGCTAAGTGAAATAAGTCAATCAGAGAAAGACAATTATCATATGATCTCTCTGATATGAGGAACTCCAGAAACAAGACAGAGGATCACAGGGGAAGAGAGGGGAAAATGAAACAAGATGAAACCAGAGAGGGAAACAGACGGTAAGAGACTCTTAATCTCGGGAAACAAACAGTGTTGCTGGAGGGGAGGGTGTGGGAGGGATGGGGTGTCTGAATGGACATTGGAGAGGATATGTGTTATGGTGAGTGTTATGAACTGTGTAGGACTAATGAACAGCAGACCTATACCCATGAAACAAATAATGCATTATATGTTAATTTAAAAAAAAAAAAAAACTAGCTTGGACAAAGTCTTCTGAGCTCAATCTTCCAGTGCCAAGACTATCATCAAGGAATCTCCAAAGACCCACATGTCAATATGGTAGATACTCGTTGGCTTCTCTGCCTCATGCACAGAACCCCTTCTCTATGTCAGCGGGGTGGACCCAGCAGGCTTCGTTGTTCTCTGTGAGCCAGGCCTGACCACAGATGTGAGCAGAGCTCAACCCCCACACCCAACCAGAACCAATCAGATCCTCACTCTACCAAAAATCTGGATTTGGGATTTGGAGATGAAAATGACAATCTGTTCTCGCATGGGTGGAGAGAATGTAGGTCTGGAACTGCAAGGCTCTGAGCTTGGCTGTGTAAAGATCACAGACACAGAAGCTGTGCTCTGTGGAGACACAACAATGGAACAAATGCCTAGTGAGAAGCAAAACGAGGCTGTGTGACCCCTGAAAAGAGAGAATGACAGAAGTTGCCAGCTATCAGTTCTTGGTTCCAAACCCTTGGGAAGATCAGCTACATTTACTATGCTTGATCCAAGAATATACCCCCCTGTGTCTTTACAACTGCCCTTTCCAATTTCAAACTAGATATTGTATAGGGGTCTGTTTCTTTAAGTCAAAAAAGGCTCTGACTGAGACAAAACTGAAGACCCTCAGTACCCAGAGACTGTAGTCCACCTCATCATAATCACCACCACTTCCTGAGCACTCTTCATAATTACCAACACCCAACAATCCTATTAATTAACCATTATCCCCATCTTAGACATCAGAAAATGAAGTGTCAGAAGTGATTTGCCAGTGATCAGGCTGGAAATGGACCCTTGGTCCCTGTGACTCCAAAACCCTCATTCCCCTTCCCTCCGTCCCCACTGCTACAATGGGACAGCTGCTGTTACCAAATCTAGGGAGGACTCACAGTGGAAATAAAGCAGTTTCTGAGGCAAAGAAATTTGAAAATGAAATGTTAACAAGAAAAACAAGCACAATTCCAACTGGGTGATTATTAAGTGTTAAAACACTGACCACAAAGTTACACCTTAAAAGTTCTGGTGAGTGAGTATAACAAGCCGGGGGGGAGGAAGGGGCAGACTGTGATTTCTATAAACGAATAGGAATATGTTTGGTTTTTTGTTTGTTTTTAAGATTTTATTTATTTATTTGGGAGAGAGAGCGCATGCGTACGGGAAGGGGAAGAGGAAGAAAGAGTGTGAGTGTGGGAAGAGGAAGAAGGAGAAGCAGACTCACTCCTGAGCAGGGAGCCCAAGTAGGGGCTCGATCCCAGGAACTCCCAGGGTCATGACCTGAGCTGAAGTCAAATACTTAAACCACTGAGCCACCCAGGTGCCCCAAGAATATGTTTTGTTAGGGAGTTTTCCCCATTTGTGTCTTAAAGTTGCTCTCTTAAGGGTTTAATAGAGATGGAGTAAGTAGTTCTATTTCTAACTTGTAGAATTTAAACTGCAGTATATACCACAAGCCTTAGAAAACCATGCCCTCCCGATTCAGACTAAAATGTAAGTCACAAAAATATCCACATTCAAGAAAACACACACACACACACACAAACACACATCCAAATCAAAAATTACAGGGCAACATCAATAAAAGAAAATTCAGTATTTTTAATTCTTGATGAAGTTTGAACTCTACAATAACTAAATTGCTGAAAACTTTTCTTGCATAATTTGATTACTTTTTGTTACTAGTGTCTACAATGGTTCCTCACTGCAAATGAGCCCAAATGATGAGTGCATATTACAAGGTTAACATCTGAAAAACAGAAAAAAGAGCACAATCCCAACCCTTACATCCAGTCCTAGTATTATGCATAAAATGTAGTTCATTTTACATTTCTTCTAGAAACATTACCCAAGCTGGTTATACAGTTAGCATCTAAGCTAAGCCAACACCACAGTAGGCCTGGCCCAAAAAGACCTACGATACATGTCAGCTGCCCTGAAGGAGTTGACAACCCAAAAGGATCTAGAGAAAAAAATAAAGAGCCTGGATCACTTATTTTCTCTTTCTGGTGATTCCAAAACTAGTATCACAAAGTAACAGTCCTGCAAGGGCTACCCACACTGAAATACAAAGTTTCCTCATCTTAATGCTTTTCTTTGCACTTGTCATCCTGAGGTATCCAGAAAGATAAATCCTTGAATGGGATCAGACACAGAGCAGCCCAATACTGCACCAAATCTGCACCGTGACATATCATGGCACAGTGAATTTCCAACATATGGCATTCTATGTTCAAAACATTAGGTTTTGAACACACCAATTTCTGCAGTCAAGCTGCGAGCTCAAGCAACTTCAGCCTAATTGCCCTTGGCAATCTTCCAGCGATGCCAAAATCCGGCTCTTTCTAACAACATTAGCCCAAGTATATTTGCAAAGTACTTCTAAAAGTCCATGGTTCCATGTTGATAATTGCACTATTCAAGGACACCAACAAAACAGGTCAACAAAGATTATGGGGAAGTGCTCAGCTGACAGCCACAGCCATGAGAAGGCACCCAATGATCCTAATAAACTAGGGCAAATTATTCAGGACTGCAGATCTCACAAGGATGTGAAGATAATCCTCCCCTATTTCTTTTCTTTTTGAGATATCAATGACACTTAACATTGTGTAAGCTAACAGTGCCCAAAGTGTTGATTTCATACATTTATATATTACAGTGATTACCACCATCGCGTTAGCTGATACCTTTATCATATCACATAATTATCACTTATTTTTTGTAGTGAGAACATTTGAGTTCTGGTCTCTTAGCAATTTTGGAGTAGATGATACAGTATCGTTTAATCACTATGCTATGCACTGGAGATCTTGAACTTAGGTTTTAGTTGGAAGTTTGTAGCCTTTAACATCTCTCCAGTTCCCCCATCCTTCCCACCACCCTGGGCCTTGGTACCCATCATTCTACTCTCTTGTCTGTACAAGTTTGGCTTTTTTAGATTCCACATTATAAGTGATATCATACAATATCTATCTTTCTCTGGCTTATCTCATTAAGCATAATGTCCAGGTCCATCCGTGTTGTTGCAAAGGACAGGATTTCCTTTTCTCATGACTGAAAAATATTCTATTGTGTGTGTATACATAGTGCATCTTTTTTGTTCATTCGTCTGTGGAAAGACATTTAGATTGTTTCTATATCTAGGTTATTGTGAATAATGCTGCAATAGACATGGGAGTGCCATGTCTCTTCAAGATCCTGTTTTAATTTCCTTTGGATATGTATCCTGTGGGACTGCTGAATGATATGGTCGTTTTATTTACGATTTTTTGAGGAACCTCCACACAGGTTTCCATGGTGGCTGAACCAATTTACAGTGCCACTAACAGTACAAAGGGTTCCCCTTACATCCTCATCATCATGTGTTCTCTCTTGCCTTGATGACAGCCCTTCTAACGGCTGTGATCCCACACCTGGTTCTATCATTGCTGATGCTGTTTGGCTCATAAACCTATCGCTGATGGTGGCATCAGGGGCTATGAAAGTGCACCATTTTGGCCAGAATAAGATGTGCCTGTTCTCCAAAAGGGGTCAATCATCACATCACCATCAGGGAAGCTGACTTAGCGGAGAAGATGCTAAGGGGCAAGCAGAACAGAATATCTCATCACAGAAAGTCCTCCTGAAAAACACTAATCTAGGCAGTAGTAAAAGCTAAGGAAATAGATAAGCTCAGGCTGAAAGGAGGTATAAACTGGAAGAATATGACTGGAGACAGTACTTGGGAACACTAATTTAAAATGATGCAAAGAGGGGCGCCTGGGTGGCTCAGTGGGTTAAAGCCTCTGCCTTCAGCTCATGTCATGGTCCCGGGGTCCTGGGATCGAGCCCCACATCGGGCTCTCTGCTCTGCGGGGAGCCTGCTTCCTCCTCTCTCTCTGCCTGCCTCTCTGCCTACTTGTGGTCTCTCTCTGTCAAATAAATAAATAAAATGGTGCCAAGAAAGATGAGCAAAGATCAGAAGAAAAGTACACATCATGGCAAAGCTTTCAAGAAGCTAGAGGTTGGTGCTAATCCTGTGAAGTAAGTCAAGTAAGATGAAGTTTGAAAATCAGCCACCATGTTGGTAATAATGGTTCTGCCCAAGCAATTTCAGTGGAATGAACAGAAGCAAAGGAAGGTTGAGGAACCAATGGGAGTTGGCTGAATCCCTCGTCAACAAGAACACTCTACCCTTCACCAGTGCCCTCATACTAGCAACAACAGGCTAAGACCTATTTAAAACTTATGTGTCAACCCTCATTCTAACACGCTGAATCATCATATCCAATGTACCATATAGGTTCCCAACTTGGAGATGAAGAAACAAACAAAGAAACACAGTAATTTTCCAAAGTCACACAGCTGTCAAATACAGAACCAGGATTTAAATCCAGGTTATTTCAGAACCTGAGTCCTTCAAGATGACTTAAAATGGACTCATTGGTAACACTTACCACTTGTTGGTTCACACCTCTCTTCATACCAGACTGAATGGGAGCCTCTTGAAGACAAGGACCAAATTGTATCTACCTGTGCTCTACATATTTACTGAATAAATTCACGTATTTACTGAATAAATAAAAAGAACTAACTGACTAGAAGGGAAGGAAGCAGAGCATAGTATTCAGAGAGGGAGAAGGATCAAGAGAAAGTCAGAGAGGGAGGTTGTTTGGTTTTGCTTCTGCTTTTTCTTTTATAATGGGAAGCACCGGAGCATTCTTAGAGATTGCAACCTATAAAGAGTGAAACACACCTAATGGAATGGGACTGGATCAAGAACAGGGGTGAAGGGCTTAACCTTGAACAGAAAAACAGACATTTCTTCTGTGGATACTGGAGGGGGAAAGGAGGAAGAGCTGCAGATAGGGAAGATTACAGGTGCAGACAGCAGGAAATTGAGCAAGTTCACGCAAAACAGCCTTTATTTTCTATCCGAAGAAGGTGTCAAGGGAGTGCTAAGAGTCAGGGGTAACCATCTCTAAGATCTTTTAAAGGAAAGCGGTGGAATGTTCCCATGTATATACAAGTGGGTATTTTACACATACACACAGAATATCATTAAAGGAAACAAAAGAAATTAATAGAAGTCACCGCGGCCACCATTTGGGAACAAGCTGATTCGGTGGTCTGGGACGTAAGGAAGTCTCCGAGCGAGACTGTACTCTTCCACTGCTGGCCTTTTTAAGAGGTGCATACTGAAAGGGTCCATAGACAAAAGGACGAGACTGATACAAAGCGAAGGTCAAGCAAAGCTTTATTTCGCGCCAAGAATTGAGAATCAAACTGACCAGCCAGGGCCGTCTCTTGCAAAGAGGCGACCCCTCCCAGTCTCACAGACTAACTTTTCTAGAGTAAAGGCCATGTGGTTGAGCCTGGCCACACACAGGTGGCCAATTGAATTACAATTCATCCTAGAGTAGTTATTTGAACTAGCCTATTACTCTGGTCAGAATTGGCACCCAAAGGGTAGGGCCCACATTCTTGGGTGGTTAGAGAGGTACTTTCCTGATTGGATGTCTCCACCTGGCTTCGCTCATCCTTGGCAGGTAGGGAGGTAATACGTGCGCTTTTACTGATTGGACGTTTCCACCTGGCCGGACACGTCCTTGTATCTGGGCTTCGTTATCAGGGGCTGGTCAGTCATATTTTTCTGGTTTCCCAGACTTGTTCCCAAGTAAGCTTCTCGGGGTGGGGGGCGGGGGGGGGGTGTCGGGTCAATCTAAGTTTGCTGCATCAACAACAAAATGGCTCGCTCCGGCTAAGTAGGCCCTTACACATACATTACTTTTTCAATTTAAAAAACTACTCACAACAAAAAGCAATCAGGCCCATAGCAAAGGTAAAGAGAGTAATGCTAATGGTTTAGCATAAATGTTAATAGAAATAGAAAGGTAACCAGAGAGGTGGTTCAAAGCCAGGGCTCTGGAGTTAGACCTGACTGCTGGTACCCATCACCCCCATCCCCAGCTGTGGCGGCTCAGAAAAGGCCCCAAACTCTCTCCTCACCTCAGTTCCATCCCATCCAAAACCAGGGTGATGAGAGTGCTTCCTTGAAAGCAGTGAATTAGGATTAAGTGATTAAGATAGCGCACAGCCCACTGGGAGAGCTGAATAAATGTAGCTATTGTGATGATGATGATTATCTCCAGCTTTGAGGACCCAGCCAATCAGCCGACCCACAGATAAAGAATGTAAGGAAATCAGCTCACAGAGCTGGGAGGTTTTCCACCTCCAGACAGCAGCCCACTTCAAGACCCAGGGAGCCTGTCAAGTTGCTGCAGTCTTGGCCATCAGCGCAAGTGGACAAGGAAACCAGAGATTGTACTAGTTATTTACCGTCTACCCTATGGCAGGCTTGAGGAGGTGAGGAATGCGAAGCCATCCTAGTTCAAAAGTGCTAGGGTTACTTTTGTGGAGAATGGGTATTGTGTGGAGCAGAAGTCAGCAGGAAACCGAAAGGGAAAGAGAGGTCAAGGGGCCGGAAGGCTAGATGAAACAGAAAGGAGGGGTGTACGCCCAGGAGCCAAACCTCTTGGTGTGTTCCCCACTCCAGTTAAGGTCGGGTTCAGGGACACAATGCAGGGGTCTAACAGGAACACAGGGAGAAAGGGAGGTGGGAAGCTAAAAAGAATGGTCAAAATGCTGCCAGTAACTGAGATCCCATCACATCTCCTTCCAAATGATCAGCCCTAGAGAATTCAACATTTCAGGTGAGACTCCCCCCTACTCTTGTATCTGAGAAAGAATTAAAAGAGTAAAACTCACAATAGCTGTCACGTATTAACTGCTAAGCACTGTACCCAAGCTACTGAAGCATCCATTACCTCCATTTATCCTCCCAACAAGCTACAATGGCCGTGCTGTGGTTATCTATTCCATTTTACAGATAGGAAAACTGAGGCACAGAAGTTCATTGATTTGCCCAAGGATACACTGCCGTATTTGAATCCATCCTACACCCTCTTTACCACAGTAGGGCTTGAAAGCCACATAGCTGGCCCCTAGAAGAGCCTGAATGGGCAGGCTCAGTTCTCCAGTGACCCAGATATGTTTCTGGTAGCCTTTACATGTTCTTCCCCACCACCACTGAAATCTTTTATAAAAAGAAATAGACATTTAGGGTATATCAATAACGTTTTAAATCTAAATTAATCATGAATAGATTAATGAACCAGGTGGTGTAAGGTTACAGGAGTAATTTTGCATAGATTTTCAATTAGCCAAGCGTTCACAGACCTACTGTAGTAAGCTCAAGCCTATGCCAAGCTTTGCAGAGAGAGAAAGTGACTTCCAAAAGCTCACAGACATGTGCATAACGTAACTGAAAACAGGTTCAAGATAACATATCAGTAACAGCAAAATAACACCTCCAGAAGAGAGGCTGAATAAGGGTTTGAGCATGGTTTTAATTGGAGACCATCACCTTTTATAAGGAAATCAAACTGTCACATTGAATTTCTGATTGCAGACTATGTGCATTCTGGTTCTCATGTTCATTTCTCAGATTGTCAGATTTTACATTAGAAATGAATCGTAATTGTCCTTACAAATTGCATTCTACCCAAGGATTTGATCAACACAACAGTTTAATAGTATAGTACAGTCTGTAATTAATGTCACCAATTTGTAAATCCTACTTAAAAGCTGAATGTTACAAAGTTACATTTCCTGATGCCCAAATAAACAACCCATCTCAGGAAAATACAACAATTACAGGATAAACTCCCCACATCCTGGGAAGATACTTTATAATAAAATAAGCCAAATAAATGCACTATTATAGATCTAATAATTAGACTAACCCATGTATCTCACTAAGAGTTTCAAGAAATTCTACATCATAACTCCAAAAGAAGCATGTAGTTTTCTTTTTTAACTTCTAGAATAACCTAGAATTAATGATAATTTCCTTGGAGAGCTGAACAGGTAGTCAGCCATATTTAACCCATGAAGGTCCCTCATGAAATAAATAAAAAGTCCTGTAAATAGCCCCTACCTCAAAGAAGTGAAGAGCAGAGATTAAAAGGAAACTGATAGAGAAAACAGACATTTCAATAGCGTTTATAAAATTTCGTTTCTGACACTCACTGTGAGTACATGGTGTTCTACATTTCTTTTGTATGACCAAAGGAATATATATATATTTTTTAATTGCAAGGGAAATGTCTTCCCTCAATAAACTATTAAGAAGTAAACTGGGTTTGTTTGTTTGTTTTGTATTTTATTTATTCATTTGACAGACACAGATCACAAGTAGGCAGAGAGAGAGGAAGAGAAGCAGGCTTCCTGCTGAACAGATCCCAGGATCCTGAGATCATAACTTGAGCTGAAGGCAGAGGCTTTAACCCACTGAGCCACCCAGGCGCCCCAAGAAGAAGTAAACTGTTTTGAAGCACACTGTATACATCCTTCACAACTGAACACTTACTAATCACTTTGAGCTCATTGCTAGATGAAGAACTAAAGGTACAAAACCTTTGCCAGTTTCCAGTACTCAACTAACTTCTTAAGTCACCTCTTGGAGTCCTCAAACTGAGTCTGCTGATCCCTTCTCGGGCTCTCCAGGTCCAGACGATTTTTTAAATATTGCATTTTTCCAAGATTATCTTAAACATTTGAAGGAAAATAAGCATCATCTGGACAATCTGAATGACCACTCTACACCATGGTCCTTCCATCAGAAGTGTGGCTTCTGGTGGCCACACTTGCGTGCGTGCGTGTGGGCATGTAGGTGTGTGTGTGTGTGTGTGTGTGTGTGTGCCTGTGTACACCACAACAGGGCACTAGAAGAAGGACAAACAACAGCAATCACACTACCTAGGTTTTCATGATCTCCTCTACTTAGGAAGAATTCCATTCCAAAATGTCGTCCATAATTCCAAAATGTCCCTATTCAAGGAACCAAATACTCAGAGCTATGGTAAGGTTAATTTCAAGAGAAAAATGAATATAGATGCTGGTGGTCTCAGCTCCGATTCTTTCTGCTCCTTTTCATCAATTTCATACAGTTGAGTAGAAAATATCTACATATGGCTACATTTTTTTTAATCATAACCAGTGACTGTATCATAATCACTATTTCACCCGAAGCCTCAAGTTAAAATCTTGTGAAAAAGACAATAATGGTAGATGACCGATCTCTACCAATAGTGTAGGACTGAGTCTTTCGCTTTATCACTGTCCTCTGCTTCCTCAGCCTCTGGTATTCCACTTCCATCCAAAAGTCAAGCTGACAAAAAGGAAAACAGCAAACCATACACATATCTTCCCACTATTAAGTTCAACAATGATGACTTAATTTCAGCAAAACATCATCATCAATCACATTAAATTAATGTTGTTATTCATTTGAATTTTATTGGTTTTATAGTTTTGTTTCGGGTTTTATGTGAAAATCTGTTGGAGTTTCATAGTTGTAAAAGAGCCATAAACATAAGGAGTCATATTTTTAACTTATATCTATACATATATAAGTAACATTATTTTTATTATCATTCAAGTCCACATTGGAGCATCACAAGGATTTCTTTCCTAAGTTTGAGGTTGTTGCCTTCGTGGGTTTCTTTTCTAAGTTTTATCTGCATGCAAGTGTCATAGTTTCATGATCCCCATTTTACGTATAAAAACATAATGCCTAGAAAGTTCAAGAACCTTGCTCTGACTATGCAGCCATCACAACCAGAAACCTGCATCAACCTGAATGTTACCCAGCACCCCAGGAAAAGAACTGAGAATGGCAGGACTCTGCTCCTGCCACACACAACGTGGGGGAAAATGCTGACCCTGTGAAAAGTTTCCAGTACAGGAAAGTAATTCAAATACACAGTGTAATATCCCCAAGGCCCTAAAACCTAGAAAACAGTGCACTACTACTACTACTACTACTACTACTGCTACTACTACTACTATTGCTACTGATGACAGCAACAGCAATCCTATAAATGGCAAAGACTGACATCGGGATTACAATGAGCCAGGTACCATTCCAGGCCTATCACACAGTAGCTTCTCAACTTCCCAACAATCGCATCTTACACGTGAGGAAACAGAGGCCCAGAGAGAAGAAACTAGCCCCAACGAATGCATAACATAGCTATAGGATTCAAGCCATAACAGTGGCCCACGTCACCGCTCATAAATGCTATTCCCAATTCTACAAATAAAAAAAAAAAAACTGTAAGAAGAGATGGCAGTGGGTCTTTTTAAAGAATACCATCTATGGCAAGCATTTCCAAAGAGTTCTCATTAATTAGCCAGTAACTGAAACATTCCAACACCAAAACTTAACTTATTGAAACTCTTAAATCCTCCCCTAAGTTAATAATGATTATTTGATTTGATATTTGAGAAGATTACTCCCAGCGATGAGGCACTTCAATGCCACCCTGCTGCTCTGGAGAGAAAAGTTACCTTTGTAGATCCTGTTCAAAGAAAGCTCGTGCTTTGATCCTTAATATCCCATGAAGTAAAAGGTTATGCTTAATCTATATTTTATAGATCTAAAAGTCAAATCAGTTTCTGGGAGAAACAAGCAGAGTGTGACAGTAAGCATATTCTGTAGCAGTCATTTCATTCCTGTTTGGAGGATACTATGTGCTGAGTTAAAGACAATTACATTAGTATAATACGTAGCAGTTTTTTCTTGGATTATTCTGCAAGCATAAACAAGTTATACACATGTTAATTTACATTCTATATAAAAAGCCAATTTTTAAATCCAATTTTATAAGGCAATAAAATATATAAAGATTCTAGGACACAGCAATAAAGTTATGCCATAAAGTAGAGTTAATTCACGACAACAATAATAAAAGCATGACAAATTTTAGCATTCTACCAACTGCACAAAGGTGTTTCAGGTAACATCTGTTCAGAAGCAATTGCTACAAGACAGACTAGATGAGATGCAAGGTTTCATTGTGTAATAAATGTATGTCAGTTTGCTTGCTTCATAATTAAAGACATGAGTCTTTGAAAAAAGCAATTAAGCCTTACTCTAAATCTGAGACAATTATCCCTACTCCCACCCCTTTTTACCCCCCATGACACACACACGCGCGCAAAAGATACAGAGCGATCCAGAAGTAAAAGCCATATATCATCTATTTTCAGCAACTAAACATACTCCCAAAAGCCACTTGAAATATTTTGTTTCTTTTGATAAGTCATATATTAACAAACAAACAACAATAACAAAAAACTTCTTTTCTCTTGTTCAGAAGGGTAAATGGTGGGGGAAGAAAAGTCTGAGCAATTCAGGCAATTCACTTAGAAGACTGACCTGAATAAAATAAATGATCTTACCTCTGAAGGCTTCGGTGTCAGATGGGTCAGGTGGATTTTGACATGAATGCCATTCACGTGCCTAAAGCCTTCAAATAACAACACTGTCTCCAATTCTTGCCAATTTAACTCTAGGACCATTGAAAGCATCACGTTAGCTGAGGACTCAGTGAAGAAATAAACTCAAAAAGAGCACCCAGGGATGCCTTCGGCTCAGGTCATGATCTCAGGGTCCTGGGATCAAGCCCACATTGGGCTCTCTGCTCAGCAGGGAGCCTGCTTCCTCCACCCTCCCCCAACCCTCTCTGCCTGCCTCTCTGCCTACTTGTGATCTCTCTCTCTCTGTCAAATAAATAAATAAAATCTTTAAAAAAAAAAAAAAAAGAAAGAAAGAAAAAAAAGCACACCCAGAAATTACCTCCACCTTTGCTCTGCTTTCTAGCAACTACGAAAATGATGCAGCAGAACAAGATGAATTCAAGTTCTACTTGCTATTCCAGAGGACTGAACTGTATGTATCTTCTATCCACCCCACCCCCAATCACAAGGAGTCCAAAATAAAACCATACTACAACAAAGAGATTTAGATGAATTTGATGGTTCTCCTAAAACACTTCATATATAAACTGTTAAACCACACCTTTCAATGTGGTCCCCCCCTCAGAAGCATACCTGCTGTGGTCATTTCCTAGGGCTGCCAAGACAAATTACCAGACCAGATGGCTTAGAACAAAAATGTATTCTCTCAGTGCCGGGAGGCCCAAAGTCAGAAATGAGTTGCACTGGGCTCAAGTGACTGTGTTCGCAGTAGCACTCTCCCTCTGGAAGCTTGAGTGGAGACCAGTTCCTTCCCTCCTCCAGTTTCCAATGGCTGCCAACATTCTTTGACTTGGGGCTACATCACCAGTCTCTGCCTGAGAGTCCCATCACCTTCTCCTTTTTCTGCAGTCAAATCTCTCCCTCTGCCTCCCTCTTACAAGGACACCTAGCGTGCATATAGAGCCGGGCCTGGTAATCCAGGATAATTCCCCCATTTTAAAAGCCTTCACCGAAAGTGCTTTTTTAGCAAATAGAAAAGGAACACTCACAGGTTTCAGGGACTAAAAGTCATGACTATCTCTGGGGTGGGGCGGGGGGAGGTGCTCATTATTCAGCCAGCCATACCTGCCTCCAGATACACCGGAAACAACATCCCGGTGAGCATGCGCTGATCTCTTCAAGTCTACTCTGATGTCACTTCCCCCAAGTTCCCAGTACAACAAACAGCTCTCCAACTTCCTACCTCTTCCCACCTTACAAACTGTCTGTGATCAGGAGGAAATCATTAATTCTGTCTTCATTAAAGGTGCTAGTATTTGTAATGGCTCCTGAATGAGAACCGTAGTAAAGATTAAAATTCCCAACTGCAGGGGAGATAATACAGGACAGTGGCTAGCTAAAAAAACCAGGCAGGCAGGGGCTTGTCTGGGTTCAAAACCCCATCCCGCCAACAGGCAGCTGTGTGGGACCTAAGGCAATTCAACCTCTGTCCTTTTCTTGTCCCACCCATCAAACAAGGCTAGTAATATCACACACCTCATAGGGCTGGGTGTAGGGGGTAAAAGGGGTAAGTGAGTAGACGCCACCTAGAACAGAACTTGGTTCGATCATTAGGGTTAATTATTATCATTATTGATGTCCAAAATGGTAGACAGATATTACTGGACAGATATTACTGGACAAGGTGAAAAATCACAACCCAAATTTTAAAGTACTGTAATGACATTAATAAACAATAATTAAC